>NC_053126.1:7178248-7410748 GCF_010015445.1 Perca fluviatilis | reverse complement strand
TATGAGAATGTTATGTTAAGCATTCAAAAGCGGACACAGTTCAGAGGTGAATCAACGAAGGAAGGTTTATTTACAAAAAGGAACAGTGCAAAAATGATGAGCTGCAGGGCTGCGGTGGAGAGCGGTCCGACAGGTGGACGAGTGTGTCTGAACTAGACCTGGTAAACCCGGCCCGATCTGCCGGCGATTTCATTTCGCCCTGCAGCTCAGGCTGGAAAACCTGTAAATTTTTCTATCCTGCTTCCGTTACAAATCTGCGGGGACCAATCACGAACCGGCTTATCCACCTAGCGCGCTATGGGCGGGTTTAACACGATGACGATAGAGAAGCGACGGCAAGCAGTTTTGTTTACATTCGACCTGGCGGCCTGTCAGTACCCGATCCGTTCCACCGGCACAATCCGTTCTGCGCATGCGCGAGATGTTCACGCATACGCTGTGGTACGAGGATTTACGACACTACCCAATCTGTTCCCACGCTAGCTAACGTTAGTTTAGCTAATAGCTAATTCGGCGGACCGCTAGGTGATTATAGCGGTCTGCTGTTAGCCTCCACCGGGAAGCTAACGTTAGTTTAGCTAACGGTTAATTTGGCTAACCGCTAGCTGATTGTAGCGGTCTGCCGTTAGCCTCCACAGTTAAGCTAACGTTAGTTTAGCTAACAGCTAATTCAGCTAACCGCTAGCTGAGACAGCATGTAAACTTTAAAAGACCCTCAAAATAAAACTTGAAAATAAACGTTAACATAGCTATATAACAGCTGTTACGTCAGTTCTACTTGTGCTCATTTAAAATAAAATCACTCAATACTTGTCTTTATTGTTATTACTGTAAAGTCTTAATTTAGCTGTAGCCTGCTTCTCCCATTATGTTTGACTTAACGTTATTTTAGACTGAATCTAGCTGTCCGTTCTGCCTGCACGATCCGTTCTGCGCATGCGTTATTTTAGACTGAAGGCTGTCGGCTAGCGGTTAGCCGAATTAGCTGTTAGCTATCCCGGTGGAGGCTAGCGTGGAACAGATTGAGCAGGTCGTAAAACTGTATTATCATTTGCGCATACGTCATGGCATACGTGTCATCTTGCACATGCGCAGAACGGATCATGCCGGTGGAACGGATCGGGTACTGACACGGCCACCGAAGCGCAGCGACCCGTCGATGCCGCAGTCGCTGCTACGTCACCCGGATCGTTGGTCTGATTGGTTGAAGGACTATCCAATTGCGTACAGAGTCATTTGAACTGTGCCCGTCGATCAAGCCTCTTGTGCAGTAGAAAATACTGAGCAGACTCCCCAGACTAATGTTCAATCTTAAAAGATTGAGCTTGGTCTGGTGATAGCCACATTATGTCTGAATGCCACACAGGCAGACTGGCAGTGTCCTCACAAGGGCGGAGATATAGCAAGGAGAAGACACCAAAAAAAAACGATCAAAAATTGCTGGGAAAAGCTATCTCACCGAATCGGGCCGTAGCGTATAGTTTACCATAGAGGTGAAAGGACGAACTGGCGAAGATTGGTTGTGGAGCCGGGATTTTATCACAGAGCAGGTTGATTGTGGAAAGAGCTTTAGGTGTGAGACGCTGCCGGGGATCAGGTGAGGGGAACGAGTGAAGCTTGAAAGTCCCGCCCCGAAACACACACACAGACAAGACAGAACGCGACAAACACTGACAGACAGAAACAGCAGGCAGGGGAACCAGAGGAAACAAGAGGGATGAGAGAGAAACACAGCCAGACAGTAAAAGTGAATCTCAAAAAATGCCATTACATTCTTCACATTCACTTTTATGTTCACAAAATGTCCACCAGTCAATCTTGTTACCATTAGCGGCAGGATCTTATGTTCAATATTTGTAAGAAAAATTTAGCATCAACATCTTCCTACCAGCAGTGTGATTTCAGCAGAATCCTACAGGCTCCAGGTTTTTGCATTGCTTCGGGAGATTTGGGCCAAAATACTGTATGTCTATTTATGGTAAGAGCTGCTGTAGCAATTTAGAGACCAGGACCTCACTATCTGCCAAGTACAATAAAGACACAGGGATGTGTGTCGGGGACATTGCTGCAGGAAAAACATGACATGTCACAGTGACATTTCTGACACATTTTACAGAAACAACAGCACTTAGTGTCCAGTGGATTGGGACAGCAGACTATAAATATCACACTATACATTTTTTACATTCAACATGCCGTCAATATGTGCATTCATACAGTGTGGCAAAGGTGGCAGCTGTAGCAGACCCTAATGTTCTTTAGGTAGAAGACAGGTATACAGAGAAATATGTTCCATTTTGCTGACATGTAGCCTTTTGTCCGATGGAGATTTTATTTTTATTTTTTACGGATTACGGGCTGTAATAGGCTTTAGATAACAGCATCTGACAAATGAATGTGATGTAATGAAAGTAACAATTCATATTAATAAAGGTCTGTGAGGACAATCTATCCTTGACTGGTTTAAAACAAGAGTGAGTCATCCCATACTGTAGGAGGTTCACAAATAGAAAGCAGTGTGTAGCCTATCATGAACAGCAGGATGACATGGGTAGCTATTATTTATACATAATGTATACAAAGTGCTTCAAATAACAATAAAATGATTAAAAATAATAAATAGACAAAAAGAGACAAAAAGATCAATAAAAAAAAAACTGCAGTATTGAGATTGATTTTGGCCACTTGGGGGCAGTGCAACAAGCTTTACACACAACATTGATGTATAAATATATGTAATGTACATACATAAACATACGACATATAAAGTACTACCTACATATAACCTACAAAGAAACTACAAGTTGAAAAACATTCTATAAAAAGTATCGCATGGCTTGTGGTGGCATAAGCAACACAAAAGGGTAACATTTAGCTAAAATATTAATTGCTACCACATATGACTAAAACAGCTGATAGGCAATATCAATTTAGATAGTCAATTTGCCCCAGTTCACTCCGTGAAGGACGCCTGGCTATCAACCTAGTGGGACCAAAATCAGAAATCAACCTTAAGCTGTACTTGCTCCCCAAATTACCACAGCCAAACATTTTCATACCTGGAGAATCAAGAGAATCCACACAAACGCAATGCGCTCAGTGAGAGATAAGGGACTGACTGAACCCATAGACAGTATATAATGGACCAACAGACCCCGTTGCTCTGGACGGAGACCAGTGAAGGCTATTAGAAGCACTTTTCCGGTGATGGCCAGCTTTACTGCGCAGCCTCCAACTGAGAGAATGTGACGTGAGCAACGTGTCTGAAAGTTGGAAGTCTTCTGGTAGCTGCGCCAAGAGAAATCTCAATCATTCCCAATCTTACAGAGACGGAGAGTGTACGTATATATAAGGAGATAACATGGGCACAGGCTAATTATTGCTAACGAAAATGCTAGTTAACATTAGTAATTAATCCTAAACAGCTCATGTAAGCCAAACTGCCTGCAAGCTTATCCTGTACTATACGGTAATTCCTCTACTATGTGACACAATCGTTAGCCTATTTTTACAAAAACGTCTGCTACGGAGCCATAACGTGAGGTACAAGGTAATGGAGCCTTTTATACATTGTTGTGTTTCTTTAGAAATAAACAACGGAAAAATAGAGTCTTTAAACGCTTCAGATGTAAAGTTATTCGCAGTCAAGTGACGTAAAAAAAAAATGGCGGTCAGCAGAATGCTAACAGGAGGTGATGGCCAGGTAGCAACAAAATGGCGCCATAGATGGCTCGAGTTCTGAAGCGAAGCTTACCCCCTTGACTGAACCTGGTGAGCTTTTAATCACTTCCTGATTGGCAACAGGTCACATGACCACATGCACCAATCAGCTGGTTTCCCACACAACTATGAAACTTCAAATAGGCAGAATTACCTGTCGAGAAGAAAGCAGGCAACTTCGGCGTCCCTTTTAAAATCCTTGCTCCTTATGAGCTCTTTCCATCTTGGAAAAGCCCCTCCAATAGGCTATTAACTTTGGTCTTGTTGCTTTTGCCTGTCATTGTCATTCTAATTCTCTTTTTAACTTCCTTGGCGACTCCGTTACATGTCCTCGAGAATAGGTGTGATCCTCCATTTTCAACAGGCTTTCAAATCTGCCGGCAGTCGCAAGTAATCTTCTCCCCCTCCCTGGCATTTGTCACGGAGCCACTGAGTGTAAAAGCGCGAAATGCGGAGGTATGTCCCTCTTTGGCTAATGTATTTTAAAGATGGAGGTGCAACATGGCGGCCGTCATTCGAGGGAGTCACTCCTATGTATTCTGTATGATTCTGAATGGCAGATTCTACGCGTAAGAGAATACTTTGATTAGCTGGTGGAAGTAATTACACATGAATGTGCACATATTTGTGAAAGAACAAAGGGTTTTTTGCTAAGAATCAACTCAAAAAATGACACAATGTAGGTTTAACACTAACAACAACATTAATGATGGCTCCCAGTAAGCCGTGACAGTGATCCAGCACGAAACAATACCAGGACCCTGAAACTGAAGCAGCTTAATGGAATTCCGTCATCATTTTTCCTCATCAGTTTTATTATTTACACCTGTGCTCTCCATGCCAACATGTTTTCTCGGGAAAATCCATGCTACAGTACCGCCCACACTGTTTGAATGATAAATGATCTCTTGCAGAAGCAGACACACCCTTGCAATTAATACCAAAGATTTTGCCAACCTCATTTTGCCATTTAAAATGTGTCCTTTTATGGTGATAAAAGTGCTTGTAGTACTGTCTGTGTGTGGTCTTCGGTGACAGTAATTTTAGATGGCGTTCTTTCAAAGATCAGGGATGCTGTCCCCTCACTGCACTGCATCTGAACTTGATACGTGGTGAGAGCCAGTGTTTGGTGACATTACGGTTGCGTGGCACTTTGTGGAAGACTGCTGTTTTTAATTACCAACAGCTGCAAGAGCCTCTTAGAACGAGGGCCTCTCTCAGACCTAATTACTCGGCTTTCCTGTTGCACATACAAGTTGGCACACACACACACACACACACACACACATGCAACCACACATCTCTCTACTTCAGACCAATTAAAGATTCAACATTTTGCCCCTGTTTCTATCTCTCTGACTCACTTATTTCCGGCTCTCTCTTCCTCTCTAGTGTTTTTCTTTTAATTGGTCGTCTTGGGTTCTGTGTCGTTCTGTAAAAAACAACTGTTTGCTTTGGTTTCGAATGTTAAATTTTTTTTTTTAGCTTCATCACTTGTTTACTTAGTGTCTTGTGACACCCTGCAGGCTCTAACGTAAAGCAGCGTCTGACATTCATAACTCACCCAGTATGTGTTGGCTTTTTATAAAAACAAAATAACTCATTTTACATCCTTGGAAGTCTAGATACATTTGTTCTCTAATCCAGTGAGGCTGGTTCAAGTCAGCATGGTCAGCTGTTTGCTGTTCGGACCAGTGGTCAGGTCCTTAACAGTCTATGGTCAGGTCCTAATGAATTGATGGGAAGTTGTGGCCGAAGTCTAGGTGCAATGTCAGTTAGACCAAATGTGGCTGCAGATTCATATTCTCTCTATTTAATCAGCAGTAGGGTCGCCACACAACGGGACGGAATCACTCTTATTCTTTTTGTTTTTTCACAAAATGCCGCTGCCTGTGACTCAATCTGGATTCTGGATGACCGAAATACATACAGTCAATACACATTACGTAAACAACAGTCAAAATGTCATGCAAACATCAATATAAAGCCTTAACAGAGTTAACATTTGCCCATTTCAAGTATTTTTCAAAAGCTGGCTAGTTTTTGTGTCATGTCCACTTTGACGGGTATTGACTCACAGTTTTTTTTACGCCTGTTGAAGGTCATTTCTTTCATACTCATGCATAAATTGGGCACTTTAAATGTTAGCTTAGCCCTCTGATATTTAAGGCTCTAATGGACTGTTTGACTCAGACATTGTCAGGATGTGCATTGGTAGTCTGCTGTGCTTGACCTTTTAACTCCCCTTTCGCAATTATTAGAAATACAGATACATGCAGAGAGGGGAAAATATATTTATATAACTAGGACATACAGTAATACACAGGAGCAAGACATGCTTGTGGAGTACCTTCAAATAACCACATGTTTATAATATTGTCTTTGTTTATGTATTTATTTAGCCAAACATTAAAGTTACAAGCAAGCAGGTGGGTGTTGATTCACATAAGCACCTTCTTTGCTAATGATCTTTTATTCCAACTAGCAGTTATACTGGAGAAGAGCTATAGAGCTAATTGATCTACAGTCCAGAATCCCTAGGAATTATATTTTTATTGAAAGATGAACCTCAGGATTTACATCCAGTGCCAATGCAAGTTCATGGACACTACTTCAACTAACAAAGCTAAATCTGCTGTCGAGACCATCACTAAACCACTCTCAGTGTGTGTATACATATATATATATATCGGTCAAAAGTTTGGGGTCACTTACAAATTTCCATTCCACTCCATTATAGACAGAATAGCAGCTGAGATCAGTTGCATTGTTATTTTTAACCAGGGCAGCAGTTTTCAGATTACATTATGTGTTTACATAATTGCAAAAGGGTTCTCCAATGTTTTCTCAGTTAGCCTTTTAAAATGATATCAGATTAGTAAACAGAACGTGCCTTTGGAACATTGGATGGATGGTTGCTGATAATGGGCAATGTAGATATTGCATTAAAAATCTGACACTTCTTTCTACAACAGTCGAGAACCCTTTTGCAATTATGTAAGCACATAATGTAATCTGAAAACTGCTGCCCTGATTAAAAAAAACAATGCAACTGATCTCAGCTGGTATTCTGTCTAAGTGACCCCAAACTTTTGACCGGTGTATGTATATATATATATATATATATATATATATATATATATATATATATATACTGTATTGTCTTACTCGAAATCTCAATATATTGAAATATAAATCCATATCAATCAATCGAATAAAAAATAAAAAGTAACAGGGATAGCTAAAGTCACAGTAAAATGGCAGTTATATTGCTTTTATTTCTGGTAAAATATGTGAGAGGTGTATAGTTTTGGGAGGGATGTGATTTAAATCAAAGTTTATGCTAACTGACATTCAAACTGACCCATGATTTCGCTTGTGCAAGCTGCGACCCATAAGCTATTCTTAAAATGCAGTTTTATATTATTGACAAGGTTAGCTGGTCAACCTAAATCCCATTCGATTGGACACATTTATGTACACGCCTGAGTTCAAGTAAAATCACCAACATTTTCAGGAAGAGAAAAGAGAGGGATTTAGTTACAAAAATACTGTAAATTATGTTTTTTACATGTATTAAGCATTTATCAAGACATAACATGGATCCAGACATGTGCATGCGTGTTTGTGTGTGTGTGTGTGTGTGTGTGTGCGCGCAGCCTTGTTTGTACAGTTGTCAGAAAGAGCAGAACGATGCAGTGTTCATTAAAATCAATGCCTGAGCATATAATATTGATTAAAACAATTGAATTACATATTATTAATTATGTTTTTGAGGATTAATCCAATATCTATATATGACATCAACGTTATTATGAAAGCAGAAGAGGCAACGTAATAAAAAGGAGGGATAATAAAAATCACATGGGGCATTTGATGCTGTAACTTCCTTCTGACCTATTACCTTTGGGACGGAATTTGTTCCTATGTTGGTGTTCTGAAAAAAGTTGAAAAATGCGGCCACTATAATAATATACTTTTAAGAACTTTCCCTACACTTAGTGAATCTGGATCTCTCCCAGTTCCACCACCTCCTTTCCACTATTGATTGTCCTTCATCTGCTCAACATTGCGTTTAAGCCACACTAAACGGTTCAGAAAGCTTACTTCTGTGGGATGTGGTTTTTAAGAGAAAAAAAGTCTGATGCTGCATTCTGCCATGGCCTCAGGAGTGGGATGTGAAATATCCCAATTAATCAGTAAGGGTGGGGGCTTGATAGAGAAAGAGAAATAAACCCTTGAGTCAGGTCCACTCAACGTCCCCCTTTAATCAAATCCAGCCAAACTTCCCTTTAATCACAGCAATTTTCTCTAATGCTAAATACTAAATAAAGCCTGGAGGGCATGAGGGGCCGAGGGGGCGAGAAAATCCCCAGGAGATGGTTTGTCATCAGTTGAGCGTGTTACTGGAGTGGAGAATTAACCTCTTCGTTCACCTGAAATGGAGCGAGGTATAGATGTAGGTCCATCGAGTCCATCACGTATTTGCGCATTTTGTGTATGCTCAATAAGCCTGTTTTACTAACACCCAAACCTTGGTCCTCTCTTTTTCGCCAGTGCTAAGAATGAAAAAAAGAAATTGTTGATTAGCCAAAATCTTGTTCTGTCGGTATGCATTTTGTTTCTATCGCTACATGGTCTCCTCTTTCTAAGAATTTTGAAAGCAAGCGATCGGATCTCTGCAAAAAATGATCCGTTTTAAGACGTCAGGAACTTCCCTGTATGGCTTTACTTCAACTCCGTGATGAAAGCTCTTGCAATTTGCTCTTCTTAGCAAGAATTTTTCCTCCCTCTCTCTCTCTCTCTCTCTCTCTCTCTCTCTCTCTCCTTTTCTTACACACACTCACACACACACACACACACACACACATTCACACACTTGCCACCAGCGTCCTCATTAGGGCTTCCTGCCACTTCAGCACTTGGTATCCTGGCTGGTTTTAGCAGAGCCAATTTAAATGTCTTGCTCCTAGATTTGAATCATTTATGGGTGAAGTTTGACATTTTTCAGCCATTCCAGGATTTTCCATGTATCTCAATACATGTACACGCTGATAAAATGCTTTCATTCTTGTCTGCACATAAGATTTGTGTCTGACTGGCTTCCCTGCGTAATCCTCCTAAACTGATGTCTCTGCATCACATCAGTAATAGAGGTGTAACTTATGTTAGACGATGCTGTGTCTCAGCGTTCATGAGTTTGATTTTCAATTTAATTTTCAGTTTAACTATTAGTCAGGCTTTGCATCTCTGTGTCCCTGATTACACTGTGAACATTGTGTGACATGTGACAAGTTCATCCATGGATCGAGTTGAGCCATTGCTCTCATTAAATAATCAACACATCACAGGAGGACTGAAGGATTGAAAAAAAAAACACCCAAGTCTTTCAGAATCCATGCCCCCAGCTGGTAATGCAGTTTTTTTTTTTTTTATAATTATAATTTTTGGATAATTGCATTGTTTCAAAAATGAGTGGAATAATTACTTCTGGCATGACTAGATATTTTATAAATATTTTAAATAACACAAAACAACTAAATGGTGGTAGGTAATACATCTGATTTCATATAGGCCTACTGCTTTAGTAAAAAAAGCTCAGGCTCTCACCTGAGACCATTGTCGACGCCTATGCAGGATGCAAAAAAACGAAGATTACTGTTGCACTAGTCTGGACATCTTACCGTGCCAACGTTGCAATTAAGGTTGCCTAAATGCCATGTATATAAATTTGATGTCAGCTTACTAATTGATTGCGCGTTTTGTGTAGATTTGGACTTTTATACGTTTTATTCCACATCATTTAAACGGCGAAATGGATCTACTGATCACTGTGGATTACTTTTTTTTTCTTGTCATTGGATTACGGCAAAACACGGATCTTTTTTCTTAACGTGTCTTAACGTTTTATGGTGTGACTGCGCTTCGACGTGAACGAGACGTGAGCGAGACATCAGCGGTGCGCTTGCGTTCTGTCATTAAAATTCAGCTGTCTAGGGCGCCCGGGTATCTCAGTTGGTAGAGTGCGAGCCCATATGAAGAGATTAATTTCTCTACGCATAGGCCCAGGGTTCAAATCTGACCTGTGGCAGGTTTCCTGCATGTTTTCCTCTTTCATGTCAGAGCTGGTGATTAAAGGTGGAAATGCCCAAAAAATAATCTTTAAAAAAAGGATTCAATATGGATTATCGATATGGATATCGATATCGATATGGATTTCATTCATAAAATAGAAGCACATCTGTTCAATGAGACGGAGATTTTTTCACGTGGTTGGCACGGTTAACGGTTAAGTTTGGATGGCTTCGCTAGTTTCTATGGTAAATAAAAATCAATACCTGGGCAGCTCCACCCACTAGTGATGCTGTGTTGTCCAGTGGTGTAGTCTAATGTATTGTAGTGGGTATACTTTACTGTATATTGGCCAGAATCTGCCTTTGGGGGAGGGGGGGGCATCAACGACTTAATTTCCTCCATTCGGATATACTTTTATGCACCAATTTACGGTGGAAATACCTTTATGTAGCCTATGTGAAGAAGAAAAACAGATGACAATTCAAAATATATCAAAAATATAATGGAAAGTATGTTGTTGTGGGTCATTGGGCATTTTTAAGTGGGTATATGGAAATCCTGGAGCTTTCTTAGTGGGTATACTGCGTATACCTGCGTATCACATAGACTACACCACTGGTGTTGTCAGAGGTGAAGCAACCAGGTATTAACCTTTCAACCAGAGAAGGCAGCAAAACACTGCTTTTCAGCCTGGTGTTAAGTTACTCTTTAAAGGTCCCATGACATGCTGCTTTTTGGATGCTTTTATTTAGGCCTTAGTGGTCCCCTAATACTGTATCTGAAGTCTCTTTTATATAGACCTTAGTGGTCCCCTAATACTGTATCTGAAGTCTCTTTTATATAGGCCTTAGTGGTCCCCTAATACTGTATCTGAAGTCTCTTTTATATAAACCTTAGTGGTCCCCTAATACTGTATCTGAAGTCTCTTTTATATAAACCTTAGTGGTCCCCTAATGCCTATCTGAAGTCTCTTTTATATAGACCTTAGTGGTCCCCTAATACTGTATCTGAAGTCTCTTTTATATAGACCTTAGTGGTCCCCTAATACTGTATCTGAAGTCTCTTTTATATAGACCTTAGTGGTCCCCTAATACTGTATCTGAAGTCTCTTTTATATAGACCTTAGTGGTCCCCTAATACTGTATCTGAAGTCTCTTTTATATAGACCTTAGTGGTCCCCTAATACTGTATCTGAAGTCGCTTTCCCAAAATTCAGCCTTGGTGCAGAATTACAGCCACTAGAGCCAGTCCCACAATGAGCTTTCCATTTCTGTGTCTGTAGCTTTAAATGCTATTGAGAAGGAGAGAGGGGGGCAAGGTGGAGGGTGGGGGTGTGGCCTTGACCAACTGCCACTTTGCTTGTTTGCAAGTCATGATGTCTCTCTTTCTCATGGGGGGGGGCAAAATTCTCTGTGCGGGCAAAGCAGAGAAAGGGGAGGTAACCTTGCTCCTTATGACCTCATAAGGAGAAGATTCCAGATCGGCCCATCTGAGCTTTCATTTTCTCAAAGGCAGAGCAGGATACCCAGGGCTCGGTTTACACCTATCACCATTTCTAGCCACTGGGGGACCATAGGCAGGCTGGGGGAACGCATATTAATGTTAAAAAAAACTCCATAAAGTGAAATGTTCATGCCATGGGACCTTTAAGGGTGCAATACCTGATTATTTTGCCACTGCAGGGTTCTGGAAGCAGTCTGTGAACAAAAAACTGACATATTCCATGTTTTAAAAGACAAAAGGGCAGAGTCATTACAATACTAAATATCAAACAAACACCTGAACGAGTCATGTTCACCTAATCATTAATTGTCTTCTCCCTGTTGCTTTTCTGACTTTTCACCTTCTCTCTGCATTTTACTTTAAACTCTGTCCGTCTGTGTTGCCTGGTATTTTTTTCCCTTTTTCTCTGTTGGGATATGAATCACTGCTAATGTTTAAGATGTTATCTTGGAGTGTATTTAACCTCTGCCCCAACCATCTCTATCTCTCTTGTTCTCTATCTCTCTCTCTCTCTCTCACTCGCTCTCTCTCTCTCACATTCACACAGAAGAAGTGATTCATACACAGTATACACAGAAAGTAATACACACATTTACAGAAATATGCATACATGCAGACACCAAATGGAGAACTCGTCTCTACTCTCTTTCCTTCTCGTGATGCAAATTGTGTTTGGCACGCGTCTCTGTGTGTACACATCACCCGCTCGATGTGGGTTTGTGTCTCTGTGCGGATGTGTGTGATACTGTAATTTACAGGGCATAGCTCTAATTTTGTCATTCCATTGTGAACGTGTCGCCTCAGTTTTTCCTGACGTTGTTGTTGCATGTGGGTGGGTCTCTGTCTGAGTGTGTATGTGTGTGTGTGGGCTTGTTTAATCTGACGATGCAAATGATGTTTGACGTTCATGAAATGTTTAATGAAGCCATGGCCAGAGGGCAGGTGCGGGGAGCTACATGCACATAAAACACACACAGACACACACTTAGCCACGCACCTGTGCATGCATGCACACAAATACACAGATGGGGGTGTACGTGCACACACATCTGTACATTCGTATGTGCATTTCACACAGTTACACAAGCACAGCTACACATGCACATACATTTTGCACACACATGCATGCACACACACACACACACACACACACACACACACACAAAGGCATTATTAAAGGTCCCTGTCACACTAAACAAAGATGACAGAAAACCACTGTCTCTGACAACCCTTTCACCCCAATCCCTCCATCCTGAGACTGTCAGCACCAGAAAAACAAAAGCTTAGGTTGCTTGTTTAAAAGCTTATAATGAACTGTGTTTATGGGTTTTCTGACCTGTTGAGTTTTTTTTACATTTTCATTTTTTCGATGTTTTTAGCTCCGCAAATTAAAATAGTGGCGTTGGAAGAAGTTTAGAAGCTGATATCGAAAAACCCACGCACATAAAACCAAAACTATCAGCACGGCTAGTCCAAGACGCAAAGGGCTGTTTTGGGGCTTTCAGTAAACTGAGGCTGTAATTTGAGTCTTTTGAGACCAATTCATGCCTTGAGCCTCTGACATTTAAATATGTTGCATTTGCTTGCAGACATATTAAGCACTGTTTTAACCTTTCACACTGTCTAGGCTTGAGGGGTCAGAGTTCTGTGATTTGCAAAGACCTGAGCAGCTGGAGAGCAGCCAGGGCTCCTCAGGCACGGCACCTTTGGTTTGTTTGGACCACCGGTCCACAAATCAGGTCCACGAGGCCACAGTGCTGCTGGGTTTTCATTTAGGCCGTTTAATCGCGAATTTCTTAGACTGCCTGATATGAGAGGTGAATGCAATAAGCCACCTCACAGAAGAACAAAAACAGCAATGCACTGAACCCTTAGTATTGTATTTAAGAACCAGTTATCCATGAGGTCTGATGACTAAAGGTGATTGGGACTTGTACTAGGGGCTTCAAGGGGGGGAGGGGGGGGGAAGCAGTGTGGTTATCAAATAATAATGTATGGCATCTCTACACTGAGTGCACATTTTCCCCAGTGGATCAGCTTGCTTATACTTGATCACTTGTCAGCTATCAAAATATAACAGGTTTTTCTTCACTGCTCAGATGCATTGTGATAAATAAAAAATAAAGAAATTGACACATCCAAAACGGTATTCCAATTAGCGAAACGCAAATGCTTGCTCCAAATGATGTTCTGTTCTCAAAATCAAAAAAATCAACAAAATCACATTGGTGTCTAAAAGGAAAACACTGAAACTAAAAACTAATTGCTCAAAGACAGACACTACAGTTTGATGGAACCTCATATTGCCAAATATAACAACAGTAACAGTTTGTTGCCCCACCTTATATTTCACAGCTGCATTTCCTACACTCTCTGCTTCCAGTTGCGTCTCTTTACATTTGTTGTCATACTTATTGAGTTCAAAGTTTTGTACCACTGCATATTCTCGCAGACAGTGAAGATTTCAGATCCCCCCTCACTAAGAAAGCGATACTGAAAATGAGCAGAGGATTCTCAGGTGAACTCTGTACTTGTGTTAAATGATTTGCGCACAATGTGAATAGAACCAGAAATGATTGCATCACTGGGCATCGCTCATCCATTCACAATGTGTAGAATTAAATGGTTAGAGTAATTAGGTTGGCGATTTGAATGCACTGTTGCAAGTTTAAGGAAAACAACTACTAGCTGCTCAAAAAGACCCCATTAAGATACAAAAAAAGTAATACCCTAAGGAGTTTTTCCTTGCCCGCAGTTGAGGGTCTAAGTTTGTTTTCATGTATTGTTTTCATAATGTGAGCCCTGAGTGTAAAAAAAAAAGAAAGAATAAGGAATATATAAACACAAATTGCTGGAGGATTTCCAGTTTGAATTTGGTCATCGTCTCCCCTCCCCGCCTGCTCCCATGTTGTTTGCGTGCCTTTGTGAGCACTTAGCGCTGAACTGCTCCAGCTGAGCTGCTTGTTATTAACAGTGAGGTGCAGCTCCCAGGTGTGAATATGGCTATCTAAAAATTCCAGTGGGGAAATGTGTTGTGGAAGGTACAGTAGTAGATTAACTTCTTGTTTGTCTTTGCCATCAGCAGCACCATGACTGCAACCCTATAAGGAAAGTGGTGGAGCAGGGACTGTATAGAGAATTGGTTTTGAATCACGAGAAAATTGCCTATCACAGTAAATACACACAGATATACACAAAGACAATAGGAGAGAGAGGCAGCAAGAGAGTGCTGGGAGAACACAAACGGAGCGAGCGAGATAGCAAAGTGGAGCAGGTGGGAGGAAAGAGAGGAGATAACACTGATAGAACAAAAAGTAGTAAATTGCATGTAGAGAGGAGTCATTAATCGTTGATATGCCCCTTCCTCTTTTCTTCTAAATTGCCTGCTATTTATAGGCTGTCGTCGGGGGCTGCACCCGGGTGATGAGGATGTTCTCATTGGTCCAGAGAGAGGTCGGAGGTCAAGTGATTTAATTCCAATCGCAGACTGTGTGTCTGCTATGAGTGTGTGTGTGTGTGTGTGTGTGTGTGTGTGTGTGTGTGTGTGTGTGTGTGTGTGTGTGTGTGTGTGTGTGTGTGTGTGTGTGTGTGTGTGTGTGTGTGTGTGTGTGAAATGATGTAACTGTTCTCTGAATGTGTGTCTCCTGTGGCTTCATTATCCAAGCTGGAGAATCACACACTGAGGCAGCAGAATCACCCTTTAATGGGACTATTCTCAGCAAAATGATAAAGAATGAAAGAAAGCAACACACACACACACACAGACCACACACAAACAGACACACAAACACACGCGCACTCAAGTGATATACTGTAAGACATTTACAACCAGCAAAATCGCAACATATTCTTTACATCAGGACAACTTTTCAACTACTTATGCTGTTAGTAAAGGAACTAGTGGTTTGTGCACATTAATTCTGTGGACACTTTTGCCTCAAAAGTATAACAGAATTTGTATAAAGCAACAGGTTGAAACTGGACTATGTCTTAAAAAATTACAAAGTAAAGGAAGGCCCACTCAGGGAGCTGCATATATACTGATTTGATTACAGCAAAGACAACGTCGGCAGTATTGACGGCAAAATAGACTACAGAATATTTAGAAAATCGATTTTTTTTTTTATTACATTTATATCTGCATTTATATCAAAACCTAGAGACTTTAAAACATCAACATGTCATTTATTAATATGTATTTGTGTCTTAACGACATATAAACATCTTTTCCTATTCTATTTTGCCTGAAAACGCTTCCAACACGCTTGCGTGTCGCGTGAAAAATAGGCGTGTGTAAGCTCTAACCTGTTAACATGGGAGCCGAAATATAAACGGACACGCCACGCAGCTGACACGCTCGCGCGGCGCATCCAGTGTGTAACCGGCCTTTGGATAACTGTCCCAAATGCTTCGGAAACTGCCACCATGTTGCTCCCTGGTGTTGTTGGTGTAATAAACATGGCTTCAGCTTATTGAAAGAAATAGTCACATATGTTGTGGCTTTTTTTTTTTTGCCGTTCTCCCTCTTTCTTCCTTCCTTTCAGGCACCCAACGAGGCTCTCAACTGCATGGGCAGAGCAGAACAAGCTACAGAAATCAACTTGGATGGTTTATAAACATTAAAATCAAAGGTGGCATCAATCAAAATAAAAGTAATCTTATTTCAAACACTTGCACTTTACACTTTTCTCCATATGTGCTGTTGTGACTTCTGATTTTCCTGGGACGCATTTGAAAAAGCTCCTCATTTCGGATGTATATGCATGTTTAGGGTCTTTAACATATGACTTATCTGCATACGGTTTAGAGAGACGGAACAAACAATACATTGACGACATAAATAGATTGATAATGAGTTTTTATACTTTCTGCTGAAGAATTTCCCCATACCTCCACAGCGTGCTCCTTGGAGGAGGACAGTATTTTTTAAAATAAAATCTTTCAAGTTTGTCTTTCATATAAAATAATGAAAATGCTGAATCCTCATCCCACCCAATGTACAGTAAGTTTGAGGAGCCGACAGCTCGTACACGACATCCTTCACTCAGGGAGTGAAATTCACGTGGACGCTTAAAAAGTTTCCGACTCCCTCATCAGTGTCACAGCTCGGTTCCATGCCAAACTCGGCCTGCCAGTGTCCTGCAGGGACAGACGTTGTCACGACAACCAGAGTGCATGTGAAGGCCAATCAGATAAAAAAAAAGAAGAAAAAAAACGGCCCACGTCAGGTCCCATGATGTCTGCGCTTCACTTGCCGTAAATTGTGTGTGTGTGTGTGTGTGTGTGTGTGTGTGTGTGTGTGTGTGTGTGTGTGTGTGTGTGTGTGTGTGTGTGTGTGTGTGTGTGTGTGTGTGTGTGTGTGTGTGCATGTATGTTGGGTAACAACACGCCTGCTGGCTGTGGTGTCCATCTTGGCTGTGTCATCGTATACAGACCTGTCTGTGGTGATGGTATGTGACACCCGTCTCTCTTCTGCCTGTGTGTGTTCTTTGTTTTTTGTCACATTAACACTTTTTTAGCCTTCTCATGCATTGATGAAATTGTATCTCCATGATCAAAAGAAATCTGTGACTTTGTCCAAATGTGTACAATCTTATGTTCAAGATCAGTTTGTAAATGTTTGTGTGTGTGTGTGTGTGTGTGTGTGTGTGTGTGCGGCGGGCGCGTGCGTGCGTGTGTGCGTGTGCGTGCGTGTGAGTGTGCGTTCCCAAGCCTGCGGGACCTGTGGCAACTAGAAGCCTGTTTGTTTTGTGGTTGTCATTGATTATGTGGACGATGATTCTGCTTTAATTGCATCTATGACAAATGTATCCTGACAGCATGACTGTGTGTGTGTGTGTGTATGCTTGCAAGCCTGTGGGTATTCTTCTTTACACGATGTGGAAAGTTTGCTCCTTATACGACCTCAAAGACTGCAAGGCAAAAACTAGGACACCACGGTAAGTACACATTAGCATACACACAGTCCCACACGTGCACACATACTCAGCAGATTCATAAGAGCCTGGCTTAAGCACATGTACATGTGTGATGTGGTTCAAATGTGAAATAAGTGCAATTTGATGTTTTCTGTCGTGGTTCGCAGTGCTTTTGTAAACAGGTTAAGAAACATCTTGCATTTAAAGTTTAAAATGTAATCTCAGAGATACTATTTTATGCACCTAGGTTCTTCAAATCAGTCATCCTGAGAAACTATGAAGTCAGCAGCAGGCAACACTAATAAATATTTTATATTATATTTTTTCTTAAATATGTTCAGATGTCATTCATCCCAAAAACATTCCACACTAAGCTCATCTTTTATGAATTTGAATCCTACAGTAGAGTATTTGTCGCCAGCTGGTTAGATAAGAATCAGTATCCTTTTTTTTAAGATTATTTTTTTGGGGCTTTTCCCTTTATTATAGTGACAGTGAATGGACATGAAAGGGGGAGAGAGAGATGGGGGACGACACGCAGCAAAGGGCTGCAGGTCGGATTCGAACCCGGGCCGCTGGAGGACTCAGGGTGAGCGCTCTTACTGGGTGAGCTAGAGGCCGCCCCAGAATCAGTATCCTAACATTACATAATAACTAGGACCCAATAATAATCATTTCACTCATTTTGTGTCGTTTTGTAATGCACGTGTCCAGTAAATGACAAATTATTAGCGGCCGCTGCTTCAGCTAACATTATTTTACATTTATTAACCCCCTAACCCTAGAGGTCCTGATTCAGAGCTAAATGGAGATATTCTGAATCTTTAATGTTCCCCCATGCTGCTGATCATTTACACTTTTAGATATCTACAGTAACTAGCTGTTAATAGGGTATCTGATACATGATCATTTAGAGTCAATGTCTTCAAAAGTCACAGGGACTTTAATTCCATGTACACTACATGGCCAAAAGTACTAAATAGGGACAACGAAAAAGTAAACCCATAAGTAACTGTTACACATTTTATTCCAAGACCATGGGAGGTAACATACTGCTAGAACAGCCTCCACTCTCCTGGGAAGGCCCTTCACTCAAGTTTGGACCCTGGCTGCAGGGATTTGCTATTGTTCAACCACAACAGCGTTAGTCCCAGGGAAGTCAAGTTCTTTCGTACCAAACTTGTAAAACCACGGACCTCGCTCGAAAGGACCTTCCCCAACCTGTTGCCAAAGTTGGTAGCACAATATAAGATTGGAACTGCTAGCCCAAACTTTAAACAGAAGCCCTCAACCAATGGTGCACCACCCATTTACACTTAGCCACTTCATGCATCTTGGGAGGATCGGATAATTTGCACCCAAGAAGCTTAAGAGAGTGACTGAAATCAAACACATTTTAGCCAAGACACACGCGTTATCTTCCATTAACCAGGTGTAACAATACGGACCCCTGGGATAAGACCAGCTGAAGTGACACTGAAAGTACAGGACAAAAGCAGCTTCTGCAATTTCAAAACAACCGTCCATCCAGGAGGTCTATCCACAACTAAAATCATCATTTCTCGTTAAATTTCCAACCGATTTTCAAGCGGTTTACTTTGCTACAAAGGCATTGTATTTACAGAGATGGGAAGTACCAAAGTACAAATACTTCGTTACTTTACTCAAGTAGATTTTTCAGATATTTTTACTTAACTATTTATTTTTGTGCCGACTTTTTATTTTTACTCCTTCCTTTTTTAACACGATTATCGGTACTTTCTACTCCTTACATTTTACAAAATAATTGGCTCGTTACTTTAGTTTCAAATAACTTCAGTGGAGTTACTGTTATTAGTTTTCGCGTCATCAATACCGAATTCAATCTAATAGGATGGGAATATATGTTGCACTTGACGCACCACTACAAGACAACTCGACAGATCAAATCATTGCACCTCGATGGCGGTAACGTTAGCACATAGTACTATGGACGGCGACACGATGGAAAATGAAGAAAACGGAGATCCCAGAGATTCGGCAGACAAGCAGCAAGACATTCCCAATCATCCTTGGCTTTATCTGAGAGAGATGTTTGATGTTTACTCCATTCACACTTAGCCACTTCATGCATCTTGGGAGGATCGGATAATTTAATGGCAGGGGCGCGGCCAGCCGTCGACCCTTTGCTCACCATTTGTTTGTCTGTGTTTTTATAGAGCATTCCTTTAGTTGGATGTGTAGCTTATATCACTTGCTAAAAATAGCATCTATCTGTAGTGATGGAAACAAACCAGGACGAGCTGAGGTCAATTACAAAATATAAATTGAGTTTATTCACAAAGTCGGCATTGATTAAAAACACTAATAGGAAAAGGCCAACAGGGCCAGCATGGAACTACACAGTAGCGACATCAGAGGGGAAAGTGCAATGGCATCGACGCAATCACTTACATAGGAAATAATGCACAGGAATAATTTAGAGGCTATTAATATGCATTAGGACCCAATACACACAATAAAAGAGCAATAAAACAAAATACCACTGCACACTTTAAAACTCACATTAATGACATGCAGGGAATAATACAAGACTTAACACCTCAATCCACACTAGCAGGCAATAAGGGGTCTCTAAAGCTATATCTGAGCCAATAACCCATCCTAGAATTGCAAAGCGCCCGTCAGCGATATATTGCACTTTACCCTTTAATAATATAAAAAAAATGAAAGAAAACGAACAAACCCAACTAAGAAAGAAAACTAATTGTACAAATAAATGCCCGTTACTATAAATTAATGTGGGGAAAAAACAGTGACAGACAATACTGCACTCATAGACAGTCCTATAAAAAAAATCAAGACAATATTAGACCACTTTCCAGCTTATTTTAGGACACAATGTATTTCATAAGATGGTCGGACAGTCTGCCGTACCTTTTAAGTCATTTAGGTTTCATTCAGACCAGCAGCATGTTTTAATGTCGTGATGACCGATACTAATGGAAAAACAAAGACCATACACTCAACATCTCATAGTTACCTTCTACTATATTTGATAAATGTCACGGTTCATAACTTACAATCATTATCTCCGCTCCAAGTTTGAGCTTATCTAAACAGCTGACTGGAATGGTTTTACAGCGCGCCTATACGGCAACCTGTCTTCCGTTACTGCATTCTTCTGCACTCTATGAAAACAAATGTACTTCCTAATTAAACAACTTTTCTTACACACTCATGTTACAGGCTGTAGATGTTTAAATTAAACGGCACCTACGGCAAGGCAAAATGTTTGGCCTTCACACATGTACACCCCGCTGCACTTCCTGATTCTGCAGACCGATAGAGAGAGAGAGAGGGAGCGCAAATTACCGGTGTCCCTAAATAAGTCCCTAAATAATGTGCCCTTCACAGGGCGGAGGTCATTACAGATATGTAATGGGTGTGACTTCACAGTGACGTCACACCCATTACATATCTATGGACTTTATCGTCATGAAAATCACTTTTCTATGGATACTACTTTGCCTATCGGCATTTGGAACTGGGAATTGCCTGTCAGGCCGTCAAGACTACCTCGCTTACGCCCGTGAACACCTGCTCTTCCTACGACCAACTGGTGTAGCCCCACCAACTCTTCCTGCCGACTGTGTGGAAATCCGACGGCCCGCTAAATGGCCAGAGAAGAGGACGAAAGCAAGGAAAAAGCGAAGCTCAAGGGGAGGTGTGAGGCACCGACTTTGGAGACGCCGCAACAGACTTCCCCCTGCCTGTCATCACTCTGACCAACGTTCGATCGGTAAGCAACAAACTCGATGAACTGGCGTTAGGAGCTGAACATGACTGTGAATTCAGACAGAGCAACCTTGTGTGTTTGACGGAATCATGGCTCAAAGACTATCATGAAACTCCAACTCTGTCTGGGTATACCACCATAAGAGCAGACAGAAATGAGCGTAGCTCATGTAAATCCATCGGAGGGGGGCTGTGTTTATTTGTCGACAATCGTTGGGCTGCACAGTATTGCGTTCGGGAGCAGGTGTGCACACCAGACTATGAAATATTGACTGTATCCTTTAGACCATTCTACCTCCCGCGAGAGTTCGTCAAATTACTGTTATTCTTGTTTATGTGCCCGGACCGAATGACGAAGCAGCAGGGGAAAAAATAACAGAGAGCTAATAATGATGCACTCGCCCGCTCTGCAGACCAGCCCGTCTTCATCCTCTGGGACTTTAACTCATGTAACTTGTCTACACATCTGCCCACTGTTCATCAAAATGTTGACTGTCCTTCACTGTTAAATCGGACCATTGACCGCTGCTACGGAAATATCCCTGAGGCATATAAAGCGGTGTGCAGACCACCCTTCGGGAAATCCGACCATAATGTAATTCACCTCCTGCCTAAATATAAAGCTATGCTCAAAAGGACGAAACCAGCCATCAAGCAGATACAGATGTGGTCTGAAATAAACAAAGATCAACTCAGCTGCTTTGACAACACAAATTGGGACACCTTCTTTGAATCCTGACAGGATGGGAACGAACTTACGGACTCTATAACATCATACATTGAATTCTGTGAGGACTGTGTGTCTGAAACAAAGACTATTAAAATATTCCCAAATAATAAACTTGTCTTAATGAAGAAAGATTGCCTTTTGCTCAGGCAATATGGAATTAGTGCAGGAAAAAAGGAAACAATTAAGGGGGGGTATCCTCAAGGCAAAAATTGAATATAAAAACAAGATAGAGAGTAATTTTTTCAGCGACAACATAAAACAGGCCCAAGAGGGCTTAAACACTTTAATGGGAAAAAGTTGCAAAAAAGGTGACAGTCTCTTGGCTTGCAGTCAAAGTCTTGTAGATGAAATGAACACGTTCTTCTGCAGGTTTGATGCTGTGGATGATAAGGGTGAGTGTGATGACATCTGTAAAAATCTCCCTATAGGTTCACCAATATTTATCACAGAAGATGCTGTTGCCAAAAGCCTCACCAAACTAAAGCCGAATAAGGCCACTGTACTGGTCCAGATGGCCTGAAAGCCCGCTTACAATTAAAAGGTGTTTTTTCAAGGCTTTTTAACTCCCTCCTAGTTGCAGGTGTACCCACATCTTGGACATTTTCTTTAATAAGGCCCATACCTAAGAAGCCTGGTGCAAGTAAGCCTGAAGATTTCCAACCCATAGCCATCACCTCCATATTGTGTAAAACAATGGAGAGAGTTCTGGTAGATCTCCTGACCTCTCAAGTGACCAGCTTGTTAGATCCGCTGCAGTTCGCTTATAGAAGTGACAGAGGGACCGATGATGCTGTGCTGGTCCTTCTAGACTCTATTTCATAACAGCTTGCACTCCCTAAAGGGCATGCTAGAGTCCTATTCGTAGACTTTAGTGCAGCTTTTTATTCTATGAAGCTACACATTCTCCTGCAAAGACTAGCCAATATTAACATAGATAAGGGTCTGTTTCTCTGGATCAGAGACTTTCTCTCCTGTCGCCCTCAGAGGGTATGTGTAATGGCAAAGGAGTGCATACCATCAGTACAGGCTGCCCACAAGGCAGCGTTCTTTCCCCTTTGCTTTTCTCTCTATTCACAAATTAGTTTTCTATACATAATAGCACCTTTAAATTGATAAAATATGCTGATGACATGGCCTTAGTAGGCCTCTTACAAAAAACGGACCCCCTTGGTGAGGCCTCCTATCTAGCGCACATAAAGGCTCTTGAAGCATGGTGCAACAGAGCCAGTTTTACTTAATGGCCTAGCAGTTGAAACTGTGGGAACTTTTAAGTACCTAGGTACGGTTCTTGACAACCATCTGAGTTTTTAAGACTATATTTTTAAGAAATGCTCACAACAACTCATTCTCCTGAGAAGACTGAGCTGTCTGGGCGTCAGTACTCAGATTACTAAGCTAGTATACACCACTAGTGTTGGGGAAGTTACTTTTACTTTTTTACCGCCTAGGGAAAGTAACTTTTTACTTTACTCGTTACTTTTACGTTACTTTTAAAAACGTCTCTGGCAGAGACTGAAGTTAATTATACAAAAACTATCTTTGACCATAAAGCCAATCTATGGTTTATCAGTGAAGTGTCTGAACTACACTGCAGACTGGATTCTCTACTCACAGAGTGACTGATTGCGCGGGTTGAATGCACATCAGCAGGTCATCGGCGTTACACGGTGTTAAGGTGTAGACACATATAGCCGACGGCCGACCGTTGACAGAAAACCCCGTCGATATGATCAGTCGCGTCCCCGAGGTCCAAAAAACTGCCACAGAACAGACCAAAAAGACGAGAGGATATGAGACGTAATACGTCTCTATAACAGCAGGCGGCGCTAATCTGTAATGTTGCCCAAGAAATGAAAACCGGCAGCTGATTGGACGGACGCGTCACATGGGTTTGTTTTCTCCGGAAATTCAAAGCCAGACTGTCACTGCGGCCGTTCAGAATACGATCTCATATTGTACTAAAATAGTTCACTGAAACATGTTTCTGAAAACATTTTAAGCGAGAAATAGGCCATGCAGTTGCTGAATCTGTCTTCATTTCAGCTCAACAAAGGTCAGATTAAAAGATTTTCGTCAGATTTTGAGAGACTCTAGTCACCTAATCCAGCTCGTCATTTCCGGGTGAGTCCCGACTGCCCTGCCGCCGACCGAACATGTCAGGTCGGCCAAAATGAACGCCGACAGCCCCCCAGACGGACGACGGCACGGGACACACCGAACACATTTGAGTCACTGACCTCGCCAGACTGTCTAACGGCCGATAATCGGCCTGGTGTGTCAGCGCCCTTAGTGTATGTAATGTCTGTACCGGTCGCGCAGCCACGATGGTCCGTGCATTGTCCTAGACACATGCAGCCTCTTTTCTGGAAATCCTTGCGTGTCCGTGCAACCGACACAAGTCCACAGCTGTCCGCTGCGTGTATGTACAGCAAAAAGCCACGTAGCTTAAAACGCTCTGAAAAGTTAGCTTTGTTCTCGCTTGCCATGATTTCTCTGCTACCAGCCTCTGTTACGTCCCGTGTGGAGCTTGTGAGCGCGCAGCTGAGAAGGCAGCGTCGCTGCCAAATCTGTCGCTGGGAAAAGTAACGTTGCGCCGAATTGAAAAAGGAACTACGTGTCGTTACCAAATTTTCAGTAGTAGGGCGTTACACTACTTTTTACCAGAAAAAAGTAGTTACATTACTGTAATGCGTTACACCCAACACTGTACACCACACACATGTGAAAGCATTTTAACCATTCACCTTTCTGCTTGGTTTGGCCATTTAAGCTGCAAACTCAAGAACAAGCATAACAGGATAGTGTCAATGGCTAGCAAAATAGTGGGAAACCCCAAAAAACACCTGACCCAAATATACACTGACAGAATGAGGAAGAAAGCTAGGAAAATCACTGCAGATAGTAGTATGTTCCAGACAGTTTGAGCTCCTGAAGTCTGGGAGGCGCTTCAGCGTGCCTCTGGCAAAAAAAGTGTATTTAAAAACTCCTTTATTCCAAATGCCAACAGTATCCTCGTCCAAACCAACAACAACATCAAACTGAGCTGCTATTTTTATGTATTTAAGCATATTTATCCTTTTATATCCTGATATTTTTCATTTCATCTTTTTTATACTCCACTTACTATGTCTGAGATGTTGTCTGTATGTTTATCTGTCTTGTATGTCTGGTGAGCCAAAGAAAAATATCCACCCTGGTGGACAATAAAGATGTATTCTATTCTATTCTATTCTATTCTATTCTATAGTAGGCATCAAGAATGACTGTTATTTGTAACTCTAAAAGTGTGGGGAACTTCTTAATTAATGTGTGTTTAATAATTCATATTTTATCATTTATTTTCTTTCCAGAAGCCATATTTGAGCACACACATACATGTAGATTCCTTTAAATCTTAAGAGGAAGGTTAAAAAAGAGAAACTGGATCTGTATGAATTCTCACAGACTCACAATTGAAATCATATCTTGCTACTCATTCCAAATCTTATTAACCAGGACCAGTCTCTGTCACAATGATCATATATGTGATGTTTTAGGGCTATTGGCAGACATCCATTTAAAATGTAGGCAATGGCATATAAAGAGCCTTTTTTTCCATACTTTTTTATACTTTAAGTACATTTCCAAGCCTGTACTTTGTTACTTTCACTTGAGTAAAGAAGTTAAATCAGTACTTCTACTTTTACCAGAGTATTTTTTAACACAAGTATCTCTACTTTTACTTGAGTACGGGAAGTGAGTACTTTTGCCATCTCTGTGTATTTATGTATGTATTCATGATACAGGATACTTGGTTAATTACAAATGCAGGTTTTCAAACCAAAATATCACCACCCTAAATAGCACCATAAATAAACCTATAAACCAAGTTATATCTCTTTCTCACACACACACACACACACACACACAAAAATATGCACACTAAACATTGAGCACATGTAGTCGTGCGTGTATGCATGTACTTGCACACATTCACTACAGTAGGAGGTACAGCACTGTCTCCTAATTACTGTCTTGCTCTCTTCACCATCCTGCATTTCAGTCAGACAACTACCATTTGAAATGTTTATCATAACAGCAGAACATTGTGTTTGGTGGCCAGACTCTGACCTCATCACTCCCCGCAAATTGGGTTTACATGAGATATTGGGGAGTGATGATGAAGTAGCTTCCCCCTGGCCGGAGCCTGCAGGTGGATGCTGGGGTGGTGGTGGGGCTGAAAGCAGGCAGCGATACAGGCGCAGGGCGGCAGCAGCGTTGGCGAGGCCGAGATGGGGAAATTGTGCAGCTTAAACAGACCGCCAAATTGAGGGGCCGTGTTTGGTAAATGATACGGTGAGAGTGAGGCACGTCACGTGTGTGTATACAGCAGTGCAGCTCGAGTTCACTGCCTGAACTAGCTCGCAGGCGTCGCACCATTGATGTCATTATCCAGTTTGTGCTCCACTGCTTATTGTTTTACCTAATTAATTTTCTGAGTGAATATTTCTACATGACAGGATCTAGATCAATCTGTAATTTCTTCATGTTACTTGATATTTGTCTTCCTCTAAGACCCATAACTATTCTGCAAAGGTTTTTTTCTCTCTATCTCTCTAATGCTAGACAGGATGAGTGAAAGGGGAAGCAAAGGAGATACCTAACAACACACACACCTGTCAGACTATAGAGATCGGCTGCATGTTCTCACAGCGACTGTAAAAGCTATTATTTTAGCTTGCATTTGGATGGAACCTTCTGGGAATGGTGGGCTGAATTAAATATTCATGATAGCAAAGAAAGGAAACATCAAAACTCTATACGGGCATTCTTTCAGCCCCGCAGTGTACACACACACACACACACACACACACACACACACACCTACTGTGTGGTAAGGAATAGAGAACGAGAGACATGAAATCCTTTATGTCATTAGACAGTATATGCTTTCTAAATCGTTTTACCTTAAGAAATTAAACATTTTGGTTGCTTTCACACGTGATACACTGGAATAATGCTGATGAATCATTAACTGTGTTCACTATGTGTGTGTGTAATAACTCAATCACTAGTTTCTCCATTGTGTATTATCTGTCAAGAAAGCCAGCTAGACATTTTGATTCCTATGTCCATGTCTCTTTGCTCAGAGAGCCTGAAAAAAATGAGGCTTTTACATTTAACGTTTTACTTTTAAAAGCTTGCTTCTTGAAATATTCATGCAAAATCTTGTCAAACAAGGATGTTGCATTAACACTCTGACCAGAGTCATCTTCGCAGCCTTCTGCTGCCCACTGCCTCTTTTATTCCCATGTTTGTGTTTTACTTTTTCAAAGCAGGTATAGGGTACGGCAGGATTAAAATAGACCACCAACTTATTCCCTGGAGGCATCTGAAGATCTCCATTTCAAAAGTAAGTTACAGAAATAACAAATCAAAAGAGGTGATATATACCTTAAAAAAATATTAATATAAAAGATAATATTTTGTTTTTAATAATAAAATGTGTCAGTATAGCACCTTTTATACACGAAATGCAGCACAAAGTGCTTTGCAATAAGTAAATTGAATGACATAAAAACCGGGATAGAATGCTACAATTTATGGAAAATAAAACACAATAAGTAATAATAATAAAACAAAGGTAAAAACCGGTGCCCATACTTTCAGCAACAAAGAGAGTAGAGATTAGATTTCCTTACGACGAAAATGCATAAAGCATTTAGCCTCAAGTGGTATACAAATAAAGTTTTCTTCAATGTTTTTTTTCGTCCTCTCTTCTCACTCAAATTGTATTAGAGCCTAAAGGATTATGAGGGGGAAACATTGGCTGCTCCTTTGCTTCACGACACTTTGAAATGCTCAGACCAGACAATTGTGTTAAGTGTTGCGAGAACAATGTTGTGACGTTTGCAGTCTAGACTTATGGGTTAGAGCGAGCTAAAGTCAGCTTTGCAGGTGCTGGGAGGCAGATTTTGTTGAAGTTGTCAGCTGTAAGACTTGAAAATTAATAAAACTTGATCCGTTTTGTCTGATAACCATACTCAACAGCCATCTAGTAGTTTCACTTCATTATTCAGTCTGACATTGAGTTCAGTTGCCAGCCGATGTCGAGTGCAGAGCAGTTTTTGGGAGCTGTTAAAGCTATAGTGCGTAGTTTCTGTCGCCACCATGAGGAATTCTAAGTAATGACAACAAAACTGTCAGCGCGTCCACATGATGCAAGCCTTCCGTGATCGCACACCAACCCCACCCCTCCTCCACGCAGATGCTAGCCAAGTAGGACACGGAGGATTAAAAAAACATGATGGACGCCTCAGAAAGTCGTCGGACGACACAATCTTCTGAACATAGCTCTACTGAGAAACACAGAGAGAGTTGAGTGGAGCTGATAGTCTTACTTAGCTTTGTAGCAACTCATTTGGCAATGGCTTGAATGTAATATTAAAACGTTCATTAATATTAAAAAGTTACGCACTAAAGCTTTAACATACAGTAAAGTTTCTCATATCCAAGAAATTGCCATTTTAAGAGTTAGCCTATGTATGTAAGCTAGCTAACTTAAAGCATATTGAATAGCTGCATCAATTGCATCCACTCTGATTGGCTCAGTTGCAGCTTTCAATGATCATAACACCAGATCTGAAAAGAAAAGTCTGATATTGATATCTTGAGCCAGGCTATGAGTCTGAAAGTGCAGAAAACAAGGTAGACACATAAAACCTATCGCCATTTATAATTATGAATATGGCCAGTATAAAAGTGTAATGCAGCAGCAATGGATTAACGGTAGCAGGGATTTGGTAGTACCAGTGGCTAATATGGCTCCATGGGTTGCCGTGCAAAATGTACCAGAGAAGCCTGCTGCATGCTTAGAAGAATGAACACACACACATACACACACACACACACACACACACACACACACACACACACTTCGGTACACTACCACACATCTACAAAATAAATTATGCACAAAATCTCAATGTTTCGCAAAACACTTTTCCTCCAAACGCTTTTTAACACACTAGATTTTTGAAAATAATTACATTTGTCCATGTTACTATAAATTATCTCAGAGGCTGAACGGAGGGGGTGCAAGAATAACAGAACAAAAATGTATTTAAATGAAAGTTAGTTGGACGTGAATTACTCAGCAGCTAAATTATGTATGACGTGTGAAAAGATATGTCGGCAAAATGTGTTAGTAATATGTTTACGTAAGTTCAAATAAAAAAAAATAATAATAAAAGACGAGGATAGAAATATGTGTTTGTGAAAAAACACCAAAGCTTGCCTGTGAGCAAAAGCAGCAGTGTGTATGCATGTCAGCATATGTGCGTGTGAAAAGAGAGATTGTATGTGTGCGTGTGCCTGTAAAAGGTGAAATGAGCCATCGGGTTTTCAGATGTGCGCAATTGTTGATGCGGTTACTGTAAATGCTCTGTTGTCGATGGCCAGCCTGTCACTTCAAATGACATAAACACAAAAACACACAGGCACATGTAAAAAAAAAGCAAACACACTCACACAGCCCGTCACCTGTCTCCACAGTATACACAACATGACTAAGTCATTAACACAAGAATAAGACACAAACACAATTCATGCCCCATTAAAAATACATGAGAGCCAACTTTAAAGTACTTCCATTTATAAACAACAACAAAAAAATAGGCCTACAGTACACACTTATACAGCCCCCATTCTACACCAGATAGGCTATTTTAAATTAGATTAAAGCATGTCTCTTTTTACATCCAAGCCAGAGCACTTGGAGGAGAGGAAGAGATGATGACGAAGGGAGAAACGGAACATGGGGCTCGCATCGGGGAACCCTGACCCTAGCCTGGTTCTGTCCAAAGGTAAGGAAATCTTTCTACCAGCACTTCTAAAGTTCACTAATTAACCCATTAGCCTATATCGGAACACTTTGTTTTAAGTCCCCCAATTTAGCATTTCTAAGCTTCCTACAGACATGTAATAAATGCTGTATTACACATTATAATGTAAGGGTAAGCAGAGATAAGTTAATGTATTTATTAACAACTATAACGCCGCCTGTGGACACCCGTAGGTGGAGGCTAGTAGATAATGCATGGCAACATGAATGACAATACTGTAAAACACATAACATAAAATACTGTATGTCTTCATAGGATCATTTAGCTGTTCTCATTGACATATTTTCATTGTCTAAGAAGCATACATTTAACCCTTGTATGGTGTACGGGTCTGTGGGACCCATTTTCAATGTTTGCTAAAAGACAAATTATGCTATTTATTATTTCTTCTAACTCAAACTCATTGGCCTTGGCTCCTTTTCTGTGAAGAACATACAAAATAACATATTTCCAATGACTGCACACGGTACACCCCCCCTACACATAACTATTACTATGAGGTGTTCGGGTCTACTGCACCCGAGTGTAATAATTGTGTCATAATTGTAGGTGCTATGAAACTTAACTGTGTCCTCCTCCTAACTGGGCCTGCTGTGTGTGTGTGTGTGTGTGTGTGTGTGTGTGTGTGTGTGTGTGTGTGTGTGTGTGTGTGTTTTTTGTCTGGTGGGTGTTGTTTTTTTTTTTTTTTTTTTTTTTTTTTTTTTTTCCCCTTTTTTTTTTTTTTTTTTTTTTTGGGGGGGGGGGGTTACCGGGGGTAAAAGGGACCAACTAAATTCTGGGTTATTTCAACCCAGAAAATTGGGTTACTCTTTTTGACCCAACTTCTGGGTTAAATACTTGACCCAAATGTTGGGTTAAAATAACCCAACAGTGTAGCTAATATAACCAACTTCTTGGTTAAATACCTGACCAAATTTTTGGTTAAAATAACCCAACTTCTGGGTCAAAAGAATAACCCCATTTGCTGGGTTGAAATAACTCAGAAATTAGTTGACCCTGGGGCTCTTCTTAACCCAGGAGGTGGGTCACAAATAACCTAACCAACTCCTCCAAAATGATATGAGAAACAACAATTTATTGTACAGGTTTGCATTTGGCAAAGACATACAGATGGATGTTGTTGTTTTTTTAGAGCCATAAAATAATGCGACTAAACCTCTGCATGCTCATCTGACGCATCCCACTCCTCTGTTATGGTGTGGGGGCCATTTCAGTAGATTTACTCACTAACGTTGTTGTGGAAACACAATAAGCATGGAAACTAAATGCACACTTCCTGCATTACTTCAAATACTAAGTAACTCATCTAGTGTGCGGTGGTTTATGGGATGAGTAGTTCCTTCGCTCCGAAATGACGATATGTACATACGTTGTATCAACAGTCCCGCCCCTCCTCTGAGAGAGGGGGTGTTCTTCTTCTACAGGAGTAGAGAGGGAAGGAGGTGGTTCTTCTTCCTCTTCTTCTGAATTTCTGGCAGACTGATGTGTATGTTATAGGAGCAAGGGTTTAATATATGAACTTATTTCTTAGTTAATATATCCATGTTTAGAGGGTGTGTCACTTTATTTCTCCTACAAATACTGGTGATACTGTTTTATCATAATTATTATTATTACTATTATTATTATTACATGTCATTGTACACAACACACAAGTGTGATTGTTCATATTATAAACTATGTTGACATGATAATATAATAACTCCATAAAATACACCCCTCCAACAAAAAATACATTATATATATATATAAATAAATATATATATAAATATATATATATATATATATATATATATATATATATATATATATAAAAAAAAAAATAAAAAAAAAAAAAGAGAGAGATAGAGAGAGATAGAGAGAGAAAAAAAAAAGAAAGAGAGAGAGAGAGAGAGAGAGAGAGACACAACCAACCCTATAACCCAGAACATGGGTTACTCTTTGAAAAATAACCCAGCAACCCAAACAATCCAGGAATTGGGTCAAAATATTAGCCCTATAACCCAGAAAATGGTTACTCTCTGAAAAAATAACCCATCATTTTAACCCAACACAAATAACCCAGAAACTGGGTTGAAGAAATAACCCAGGAGTTTTTAAGAGTGTACAAAATTGTTACATTTCAAGCACTTTCACCTGTTCTGATTAAGTTCTAAGAAATAAGCACCAATAATGATTTCTATTTTTTTTTCTTTTTGATATTTGAATTTCCTTGTTTTCTCACAAAAAACGTAACTGATCATATGATCATAAATGTGATCTCACAGGGGTAAATGGCAAATATGAACCATAAATTATGTATATATCATTGGTAATTGAGCTAAAGTAAACATCTGTTAAGTATTTTTACATAAATTGTTATGGCTGTATTGATTTAAAATGTGGTGGGTCCACCAGACCCGGGAACATTGGCTGTGGAACAAAAATATGAACACCATACAAGGGTTAATTTTGGCTCATAAATGCTTATGATCCCGATGCTGCAGCGCTGAAAATGTTATCAAATCACAATTCTACGATTGCAAAGCCATCTGACAAAATAAACATGAATACAGGTTAGTAGACCTGTGTCATGGGATTGGCTTAAACAACCTTTTTGTCAAATGAGCAATCACAGAAAAACTTAGAGGCTAACTTGTTCTCTTGACCTTCCTCGCCTGCCACCATACTGAAGATAATGCACATTTTTTCCCAGCCCACCCCTTTCACTTCGTACACCACTGAAATGACTGACTGTGCAGATGTTCAACCTCAGGCAGGTACGCATGACTGTCTGGTAATGGAGGTAAAACATCTGCAGCATAATATTTAGCCACACTGCTGTGTTTTGGTAATTTAATGTGTAGCTCCTAATATTGCTGGTAGAGGACATGATACAGTAAATTACCATTAAACGCTGTGATAGTGATAATAATTGCACTTGACCAGTTTCAGAAGATACCAGTCGTAGAAAAGTTTGCAATATTAAATGACCGCACCAGAGACAAAACACCTTTGTATTTTAGAAAGATAATAAAATTATATACATATTTATTTATTATCTGTTCTTTTAACAACTATAGAGAATAGTAAATTAATTAGGCTACATTTAACACTATTATCATTTGAATTGGCAGAACCACAGCTTTATCAGTCGGCCTACTACAACAGTCAAATTGACTCAACTAGTGCAGTGCCCGTTGAAAATGGGCCTGTTTGGAACGGGATGATTGGTGCTTGTAGAATTCATCAAAACCAAATTGTACCCCAAATTTACAGAAGGACCCCAAACCACTTCAAATGTCACTCCACTGTATACCTTACTACCAACTTACTGATTTACCTGACAGAGAACGTTGCAGATTCAGAATGTAATCACAAAATGAAAATGTGGAGTAATCAGACATTAGCCTCATGGACTCATGGCATTGCGCTACCCACCTGGCCCGATATTAGGGCTAAACAGCACATATCTGCGTTCATCAACCACCAGAACCGGACTGTTTTTATTGAACCTTTGTGTGTGTGTGTGTTTGTGTGTGTGTGTGTGTGTGTGTGTGTGCGCGCAAAGAGAGAGAGAGAGAGAGAGAGAGAGAGAGAGAGAGAGAGAGAGAGAGAGACGTGTTGTCTCGTGTAGTATGAGCGACTCATGAGTTAATTTAAAGAGTCGGGTGAAAGATCCGAGAGAGTCACGACTCAAACAGGTTTAGTGCTCAGCGGGGAGTGGCCAGCGGCTAGAGCGGCAAAAGCCATTGTGTGCTTCTTTAACCAATATATATTTAACGATATCTTTTGCATTTTTAATCCAAACACTGTCAAATTTTGCACTGCACTTACTCGTGCCCGTCCATCGGACTAACGGTTCGAGAGTTTCCAGCTGCCAAAATCAGCTACCACACAGTGGGGAAATACTATCAATAGTGTATGGGTGGTTCTTTTTTTTTTTTTATGTAGTGTGTTAGCTGGTTAAATGCGTGCTCCTCTTGGGAAGTAACACTTGTTTGTTACTGTAAGCTAGTTAGCCTGGCATACTATCGTTTGAGCAGACAAGCACACAGTTTAATCCAATCCTCACACGTTTTCTCTGGTGCTTTTGGTTACTTGAGCCCTATCATACACATCTCTTCGGCATGTGAACAAATCCAAATACTGGGCCCTGTTACAGTTGCTAAGGCTATGATTGGACAATCACAACCTCTACGGACATACACGGCTCCCATATAATCCTTTTATTAATAATTTTAGTGATCCCCTCACTTTTTTTAAGCTTCTAGAACTGTTGATGCGCCGTGACCTTTACAACATATGGGTAAATCAAGATGAGAATATGAATAAATAATACGCATAAATAATTTCATACAGAAGGTGACTCATGCATGAAGGATTTTGTCCTGTCTTTTCTAAAAGGCTGCTTAGCTCCACTTATTGCTTCGGTTTCTACAGCGAGTGTGAATGTATCCATCTGTTTACACCTGCTCCAAGGTCCTTGTGTCCTAGAGGCATTGTTATATATATAAAAAAACACCTCCCGTCATATATGACGTGGGGGAATGTAATTTTAATTATAATTTTAAATAAGCTGCACTCTTTCAGAAAAACTGAAAACTGCTTTTACAGACGCAACTCTGAAATTCCATGGGAGAATGGAAGTATTGTGAGTCCACGTGTTTTCTTCTAATCAAGGTACAAATACGCAGAGGATATGCCTTGAAATGTCGTTTGTACAAACACACACTCACACACAATAAGCCAACGTGCCTGCACCATTAGCTGGCCTGGCATGCCATATCCTGTTAAGCATCCCCCTCTAGTGTTATATCATTAGAATACAGTGGCGGTGATGCAGTTCTAAGTGTTGCAGGGCCATGTGAGGTAAGGCTGTATCCTCTCTTTTGTCTGTCCATTTGTCCATCAAACAAGATATATGACAGGGCCTCAGTCTTACATAGGTTGATGGTAGTGCAAAGTTTGTGTAACTATTAAACACAACCATTAATATTTATTTAGATAAGGATCTGGGCATAAAGGATGCAATCCTACGGCCAGACAAAATTGGCAAATTGCTAATTGACTAAAAATGTGGTTCATTCCAGGACAACTTTTCACATATATTGTCTTGAAAACAGGATTAATAGTTTTGTTATTTGTTTGACAATGTAAAACAATACGTTCTGAGTCATCCATTTGCCATTCCATCCATGCTCTTTTAAGTAGAAGTTTGGACAATGCCATACTCACATTTAATGGTCCCATGGCATGAAAATTTCACTTTATGAGGTTTTTTAACATTAATATGTGTTCCCCCAGCCTGCCTATGGTCCCCCAGTGGCTAGAAATGGTGATAGGTGTAAACCGAGCCCTGGGTATCCTGCTCTGCCTTTGAGAAAATGAAAGCTCAGATGGGCCGTTCTGGAATCTTCTCCTTATGAGGTCATAAGGAGCAATTTTACCTCCCCTTTCTCTGCTTTGCCCGCCCAGAGAATTTGGCCCACCCATGAGAAAGAGAGACATCATGGCTTTCAAACGAGCAAAGTGGCAGTTGGTCAAGGCCCCCCTAGTGGCTGTAATTCTGCACCAAGGCTGAATTTCGGGAAAGAGACTTCAGATACAGAATTAGGGGACCACTGAGGCGTTTATAAAAGCATCCAAAAAGCTGCATGTCACGGGACCTTTAACTCAAGTAACTCAAGCAACCTAAAATTCCCAGGGACAAAGTTCTCCATAATGGTGACTCCACTGGAAAGGTTAATAGAGGAATCACTAAAAGGCATAAGGTAATACTTACTTAAACTTAAAGGAACAGTTCAACATTTTGGGAAGCTTATATTTGTGTAACCATGTAGTAATTCTATTCCCCTTTGGCCACAAACACAACACATGGACCACAAGGAGAACTGGAACACCGGCCTGATCACCTGAACGGGAAGCTCACAGCAACGGGAGAGAAGAGCAAAGCATTTATCCTCTGCAGGTAATTAGGAAAACAAGCTCATTGGTTGGACCACACACTAAGGGGCGTGGCCTTTCAACCAGCCAGTTACCTTTGATTTCTGGCCGAGAGTTAGATCAGAAGATTGATACCACTAGTGTCTGAATGGTAAATATGGTACAGTATATAGCTGGAGCCAGCAGCTGGTTAGCTTAGCTTAGCACAAAGACTGTCAAACTATTCTTTGCGTCACTGTGTGCACATTATTATATTTGGATGTGATGACGTGTGTATGTCTATATGTCAAAGTCAGTTTGGCTGTAATAGCAGGTAAATTAGTGTGTGTTTAAGTCTTTCCAAATATGGCAAACGGTTATCTCAGAGTGTTGACATGTGTGTGTGTGTGTGTGTGTGTGTGTGTGTGTGTGTGTGTGTGTGTGCGTGTCAGTGCTACCCAGAGTGAGTAACGCTAACATGGCTCCTACTCTGCTAACAACTGAAAGGAGCCAGGGCGGGGAAACAGAAGGTGTAAAAACAAACAGCAGAGGGGACAATCCCCATGTGGGTCACAGAGCTGACAGGGGGCTCCACAAACTCACCCCCCCCCCCCACACACACACACACGCACACACACATTTGCCCCACCTAAGCTCAAGCACCAACACATTGAAAGAAAAATACAATCTTATTTATGGTAAATATTACTAGTAAGAGCTAGCAGATTACTGTATGCATGGATGGGGGTCAGCTTTCAGCTGAAAAAGTCAAAATTTCAGTGTATCTGACACTATTATCGAATACCCTAACATTTATTTCTGGTTATTGATGCTAATCTAGGATCTTTTTTATCCTGTATGATTGTTGTTGTTTTTTTACAGTGTTAAGGTTAATTCCCTCCATCAAGATTACACTAGAGACTTGTGGATTTCAAACTTTCAAATCACATGCTTGCTGTTCAGGTAGCACATTGTTATTCTCCATAGTTCTCAAATTGACAAATTCTGTCTCCTGTGACCATCAGTGGTATATTATATTTCTATGCTTATAACTGTAGGTCTATAGCCACTTTCACACATAAGTAACCGTTCCTCTTTATCTTTGACATTCAGTCAGGGTCGGCACACACACGCACACGCGCACACACACACACACACACACACACACACACACACACACACACACACACACACACACACACACACACACACACACACACACACACACACACACACACACACACACACACACACACACACACACACACCTATACAAACAGATTAAAAAAGGACTGATATTCAAGAGGCAGGAAATAAGAGTGTCTTTCTCTGCATCTATGCGTTTACTTAACATTTCAACCAAATATCAAAGGTGCAAACAAAACAAATTGATTTTAGGAGATCAAAATCGAATTCATATATGGCCTGAATGTGCCACTGTAATATTTGTATTATTATTTTTCAGTTAGCCGACCTGACCAAATGACCACATTCAAGCAGGAAACTTGCAGATGAACAAATTCTGGCTTGTCAGTTAAAAAAAGTTAAAGCAGATACAGAAAGATTATGGAGGAGACAACTTTAAGAAGGAATGCAGACTGGATTCTTTTTTTTTTTTTCTTTTTTTTTAAATGGAGGTTGAGTCATACAGTGTGGGAAGAATTCAATAGACAAATCCTAATCGCACCAGTGTGAAATGTAGTCTGCTTGATGTACCTTCTGGCTCCCGTTGTTTCAGTTGGTAAATGTTAGGATTTATTTCCCAGATTGACTTGAGTTAGTGGGCCTGCTGTGCAAAGCACAATGGAACACCAATTGTTATTCACCACGGACACAGACTCACTACGGGTCTTGATACACCAAAAAAGCATAAAAAAAAATTTTTTTTGTCGACATCACAGCTTTAGCATTTCATTAAAAAAGTATTATATTTTTACACTGTGTCAGTAGCATCAGGTCAAACCAGCATTCTTCATTTTGGTCCACACTGATGGGAAATAGAGGGATATCATAAATACTGCCACGCACTTCGAAATGGAAAAATAACTAATGCATGTACTCGATGAAACTTACGTGCGGATATAACTTTTGAATTTCTGTCTTTGTGTATTTGGTTGTACTCTGAATGAACTTGTGACGTGGCACTTCAATGATGTGGTAAGTAATAGGGAAAGTCCTGTTACAAAGTGACTTTTGACACAAATTAGCTCAATCTGCCAACAAAGACATATTGTTGACCTTTTCATATGGCCTGATGGGCTTCAAATGTATGAAAAGCATATTGTTCACCATATAAGGGCCGGGGGATATACTTTGGTGAATATTATTGATGCTATTTGCTGTGAACAAGTTATCTATTCATTGTAGAATCGAACCATACAGACGATTTTACAATGATATATAAACTGGGTGTGTAGGCCTATACTGAATGTCAGTTGAAACTCCTGTTGCTGTGCTGCGTTCACTGCGCTGGACTTTCGCTCCATACTTGCATGTATAAAGCTACAGTGCTTATTTTCTGTTGCCCCCATGAGGAATTCTAAGTAATGACGACAAAACTGTCGGCACATCCACATGATACAAGACTTAGGTGATCGTGCACCACCCCCCACCCCTCCTCCTCCACGCAGTTGCTAGTAGCCAAGGAGGACGCGGAGGATTTAAATAACATGGACTCTTCAGAAGATAATCTTCACTCGATTCTCTGCGCGTGAAAGACACCGGAAGTCTTCTGAACATAGCCATACATTTAAAAGTGTTTCTGTTCAGATTTCCACCACACACTTCAAAACAAACAAAGAATCTTGCAAATTCATCTTGCAATAATAATAGAAGTGAGCAGACAGCCTGTTATGTATTTGCATACTTGAGTTTCTCCAGACTGCGGCTCTCAATTTTACAGGAGGGAAGGGTCTGAGGAAGCAGGTCACCATTGTGCCAACACTTCACTTTAAAACTTTAAAGACCTCATTTGCTCCCTAATCACTGTCTCTGCTCCACCTCTGCTTTTTCTATCAGGCTTCTCTGCACATCTTTTTTTATTTATTTTTATACTCGCCCTCCTTTCATAAGCTCTCCCTCCTCTGCTGTCAGCTCTAATTAGGGCACTGTGTGTGCCTGTATGTGTGTGTCGGTGTGATTGTGGGTTTTTCTTTTTAAGTGGTCTTAGGAGGCTCATCACTCTGCTGTGCTTCCCCACTGGATACTGCTGGTTGAGGAAAGACACACAGACTATTGCTGATGCTGGGAGCAGGCATTCGATGTGGGTCTAACGACTCCCTTTACAGTTGCACTCCCACTTGTTCATACACAGCAGAATATCAAACTGTGCCTGACCGACAGCCCAAGCACACCAGCAGACCTTCTTTGTCTAGGTCACCCACTCCCGAGTAAGTACACCTCAAGTATTGAGTGTAATAACCACATATGCGGTCAGTCAATTATATATATTTTAGTTTTGCATCACATTTACAAAATGAAAAAAAAAAAAACTGTCCCAAAAAAAACTTGTCCTTAGTTGTGTCAATAGTCATTTAAAGGGGGCATATTATGCTTTCCCGTATTTTATGTCACATCTACAATGTTGGATTTATATGTAAAACAATAATGAGGTAAACGCATTTTAGAGAAATCCCCGTGAGCTAAAACATTCAGACTTCCAACTGTTCTGAACGCTCCAGTTTCAACAGTTTTTTCTACTCTCGGCTAAGTTTTACGCAACTCTAAGCCGGCCTGCTACAATTGGTTAGCTGCTCCAGACAGGAACTACAAGAGCAACTTGTGCCAATAGTACCATAGATAGTATATAAACTGGACCAACAGATCCCGTTACTCTGGACGGAGACCAGCGAAGGATATCAGAAGCACTTTTCCGGTGAGCGCTGAGCGTTACTGCGCAGCCTCCAACTGAGCTTGAAGACGTAGATGTGACGTGAGCAACGTGTCTGAAAGTGTGAAGTCTTCTGGTAGCTGTGCCAAGAGAAATCTCAATCATTCCCAATCTTACAGAGAGGGAGAGCGTAGGTATATGTAAAGAGATAACATGGACACAGGCTAATTATTGCTAACTAAAATGCTAGTTAACATTAGTAATTAAACTTAAACAGCTAATGTAAGTCCAATCTGCTCGCAGGCAGTTTCGACTTACATTAGCTGTTTAAACGTCTACTAAGGAGCCATAACGTGAGATACAAGGTAATGGAGCCTTTTATACATGGTCGTGTTTCTTTAGAAATAAACAATGGATAAATAAAGTCTTTGAACGCTTCAGATGTAAAGTTATTCGCGGTCAAAGTGACGTCAAAATGAATGGCAGTCAGCAGTTTGGTAGCATCAAAATAACGCTATAGGAGGTTCGAGCTCTGAAGAGAGGCTTACCCCCTTGAATAGTACAGGTAGCTCAGCACATGAACGGCCACTACGGAGGCCCAAACCTGCCTTTGTAGGAACATTTAAAAAAGGATCAAATATATTGAGAAATAAATTACCATAACATTTTAAAAAAAGTATACAAAATGAGAAATTAATCCAAGCAAAATAACTTCTATTATGCTGACTGTATGCTAATCGCCATTGTTTAGAGGTATGTCTTGCAGAAAAACTGGCAGATGTAAAGCTGGATACCACTACGTGTTATTTCGGTGAAATGGCCTTTTAAGGTACAGCCAGGTCTGCATGGCTCACAAATCTCCCCAGTTTTGAGTGAGTATTCTAAGTCTCTATTGTGACTGATAGGGATCGTGCCCTGTCTTCTTCACTTACACTCAACGCAGAGCAAGAGAGTGAGGTGACGGTTGACTGCTGCCAGCTGGCAAGAAATCAGAAGTCCATCACGCAGGAGGAAAAAATGTGGAGCAGCAAGTAAGACCACCATCATAGTGTGTAAATAAGAACTGCATTATTTGTAAAGGATATGCTGTAGTTTGGCATGAGGGTGGCAAATTCAAAAAGGCAGTGCCAAGCTTACGTCCAGAATTGTTACAGTTTAGGGTCACAAATCATCGGTTCAATGGTTGCATCTAAACAGAATCGAATTTCAGCAGAAAAAATAAGCTTCACATTTACAACCTATACACTGTACGTCGGGTGTGAGTGGTGAGGTGTGTGACAAACAAGAACACACAAGAGATTATGAGAATACAGGCATAAACACTGACATCGGCAAATGTATTACTATGAGTTATTGCCACTGGACTTAATGTAAAATTGTATCTAAAACTCACTGTGTAAAAACATTAGCATTCACCGTGACATCTTGGTTGTGGACATGGCTTTTAGTCTGACCAGCAGCCGAATAATCCAAAGTATTCAATTAATTTCATTTCAAAATGAGATAGGCAAGAAACTTTTAAACACATCCAATGTTTAAGACTTTTACTTTATAAATAAAAAGGAGAGCATACATTTAAACATTGTCAACTTTATAAGCTCATTAAAAAAAACGTATTTAAATGTATCATTACATTACTAAAGGTTTGTGAACTCACAATTTCGTCGAAGTGAAAGAACAACGCATGTTTATTTATGGCTTAACCTGCTTCTACATTAAGTGGCAGACAAACCAACAGAGAAAGAACTTCCTTAAACAAGGTCCATTGGTACCGTAATCACTACTAGAGGGCAGAAGTATTCTAGTTCTAGTTTCTATTAACACACTTCGGTTTTGTTTCTTAACATGTACAACTGTGTACATAACATTTTGTAACACTGACTTTAAAAAACAACCAAAAAAAAAAAATCCCTATCTTCCCAATGCTGCTTGGGCTGTCTCTACCTTGACTCCAAATCCTTCTCCCAATGTATCGGGTACGACTGCGGTTATAACTTTACTGTAAGGTCCGTACCGGCCAAACTTGTCTTTGCCCACCACAGCGACACACATCTTGTGCCCGGGCTTGTACTTGGTGATCAACACACACGTGGGCAGAGGGATGGCCCTCACCTCACCAGCGGTCCGCCAATCTGGGAAGACGTTGCTACCCTTAACCTTCTCCATAGTCATGAAGACGCTGCACCAGGGACAGAGAGAGAGAGAAAACAAGAATGTGTAAAAAAGCAAGTAACTAAAAAAAAAAAAAACTGGCTGCTTGTCTCAGTGGCTGAACAATGATGGCAATATCTAGATCTAATTCTAATGTGTCCGGTGTTGTCGCCATCTGGCTTGCTGCTTTCCTTAGATATATCGGCATCTAAAAACCATGTAACTCTACCAGAGCTGAAATGATTAGTCGATTAATCAATTTTTTAATGATTAACCGCTTCAGTCCTTTTACGATGTCAAATTTGTGGAAAACAAATGCTACACATTTTCAGGTTTAAGCATCTCAAATGGCAGGGTTTGCTGCTGTCTTTGCTGTGTGAGATTGGCATGGGGTACTTTCCATAAAATCCTCTCTCAATGCAAATCAAACCAGCTATTAGGCTAACTGAAATAAAACCATGCCAATCTCTAGGTATGGTGAAGGGTATGTGATGATGAGGAGGCTATTTTAATTCCAAAGGCCAAGGGAACTTCATCAGGATGCATAGTATCCTGGATCCATGAAATAACTGGCCTTATTAAATAAAAATCTGTCTGCCTCTATGGGAATTTAACATAGGGGTGTCTATACTTATGCCCCCTGTATTTAAAAGGAAGAACATTTATTTATTTACGATACATTATTCATTCACAAAAAAAATTGGTGTCCTCAAAGGTTGGATTTTTCCTAATGTTATTTTCAATTAAAAAGGTACTCTAAGCGATGTCACGCATTTTTTAGGCTACAACAGCAAACATCTCCTCGCTATCTGCAAGCTGCCGGTCCCCTAAACACACGGTCTCTGTAGACAGCCTAGGGTCCACACACGCCAACAAAAACAAAGAGGTCCAACCTGGACCATGCAAACATACACAAACCATGTTCCAGTGTTTCAGTCAATTTCCAAAAGAGGATTTTTTTTTATTCCTCTTTTTAGTCGAGCCGAGTAGAGCTGGTACTAGCATTGGGTAAGCGCCAACATTTATTTGAAAAAGACAGGTCACTTAAAAAGGTAAATAACTAAATTCTTGATTCAGAGGGGTGATTCTATCCAGAGGGTAGCAGGGCAGAAACCTGCCATCTCTACACAAATCTCCCGCCCTCTGCTGTTTCTCACCTATAACTATCCATGGGCGGCGCAGAGGGGTCTTCCTCCTCCACATTCCAGAGCACCGAGAGGCCAGGGGGGTGCCTGATGAGAGCCACACGTACTACTAGTTTCTGGGGGATGTTGTACAACGCCGCTTCCATGCTCAGGATGGAGGGGAAGGGGGTGGAGGGAAGAGGAGGATACAAGGGCCGGTCCTTAGGGTCAGAGAAGGGGGAGGCAGAGGGATTTAACAGACAGCAAACAGTCAAGTGAATTACTACTGTGACTTTGTGTTGAGTGTGTGCAGTGTTTCCCACAGATTAGGAAGCAATTTGTGGCGGGGGGGGACTGAGCAGGACACGCAGTTGGATGCTGTCCTCCTCTCCTACTTCAATGCCTAACAAATCTATGTATTTCTCTCCCCTGTCTTTCACTGGTTGAAGCCTGAAAATATTGTAAACAAATTAATAACATAACTAATTACACTGGTCGGACTGTTCAGCTTTGATTCAGACTGATACCTCCGGTTCAGGCTGGTCCTCATCCTCAACACGTGCCTTTTTCAGTCAATCAATGTGTGATTGTATAAAAAGGTGTTCACGAGATAGATACCAACCTGTCGTGAACTTGTAAATTTCGCCAGCCGTCTTCTCTCCTTTATGGAGACAGACGCTGAGTGCAAGGTGGCCCTCCAACGTCACCTTACAGGCAGCTAACCCTCCCCGTAACCTTAAACATAACCTGAAAGGCGACGTTGGGGGCTTAAAAACCCCAAACACCGCAGGGTGGGAGGAGCTGTGCATGTGAGCGAGACGCAAGTCACAGAGAGACGGAGGAGAGCAGGGAAAGGAAATGCAGAAGAACGTGTTTTAAATAGCGTTTAAAAAAGAAGTGCATAGTGAGGCGCACCGCCACACAATAGTCTATGTGTGGGAAACACTGGTGTGTGTGTGTGTGTGTGTGTGTGTGTGTGTGTGTGTGTGTGTGTGTGTGTGTGTGTGTGTTACCTGCTCAAAGTCTGTGTGCTTGGGATAGTTACTAGTGCCAGGAGGAGAGAGACATTCTTCTTTTATCCTCTTAGCCTTTGGTTCTTTACACTGCTCGGACTCAACACTGTTCTTTTCCTCCTGCTTATCTTCTGGCTCCTTCTTCATGTGCTCAACGTCTGGTTCTTGCTTTATTAACTTGGCGAGTCCCTGAATTGCACAAAATAACATTGTGAGTAGATAAGGCATGGCACTAAATACACGAGAATAAACTAAAAATAAAAAAATAAAAATAAAGATTAGATTATGTAGGAAACTAAATTATTTTTTCCATATGCTTGAGTAGCTTGTCATTAGCTACACGTAACATATGCATAAGTGTCATGTTTAGAAAAGGATATCAGATAATGAAGCCTCCTACCTTACACTCAGGAGAGCCATAGGGAGTAAGAACCGGAGGCGGCTCTTCCTCACTGAAATCTGCTATGGCAGCCTTCAAATCTTAACAGAGGATTATGTGCAATGACAAGTAACAGGAAAGAGTGGAAAAAAAGGAAGTGGCTATTAAGTCATGTACTCACTGACTCATTAATTATTTGGATCATTATAAAAGCTCATGGTGTCATTTTTTTCTCACAGCATGGCAAAATAATAAGCAAACGTATATATAACCATCTTACCTTCATTATCCGCATGCATCTTCTTTAGCGCCTTATTTGTGGTTTCCTGGGCAGAAAGGATCGATCAACTTAAACCTCACCGTTTACACCATTTTTTAGACACCGTAAGCCACAATATGTCATTGCCTCAACTCAACAACTATTGCCCAAACTACAATTAACTATCTTTTTTTTTTTGCTGATGAAACATACATTTGTATGTAACCGATTATTACAAGACAAATAACTGCATATTTACCATCATTTTAAAGAGCTCTCTGCTTTTGCCCATGCTCTTTTTGTCAGCTGAAAAAAAAAAATGTATAGAATGAATAGCCATGCGACCCACAAATGCAAATATTCATTAGCGCGCACGCAGGCTTGTTTGGCTCTTACTCTGTGACTTGGTTTCCATGGTTTCATCCTCAGAGTCTGCACTGTAGAGTTGGGACATCAAATCAGAATGCAAATAAATCCAAGGTGCAAATTCACATTGGGACCATCAAGACTTTCACTGAGGACTAAAGCGACTGAACCAGGTTCTACATACCTGATGATCTTGACATTAAAAAGAGATGGCAGTGGGCTCTGAAAGACAAACAGTTTACATCAGGGATGCACCGAATCCAGGATTGAGCTTCGGATTTGGCCGAATATTGGGCTTTTTGGACGGGGTTCTGCCGAACCGTAGAATTTTTTTCCACCGAACCCAACCCTACGCTTGCGCTACGCTGGTCGATGCAATGACGCCGCCGTTAATTACGGGAAGGTGTTTATGTAGGTGGACCTTTCAATGCAGTAGGCTGTGAGAAAGTGAAAATGGAACTCGTGAGCAGAAGAAGTGTTGTTTGGCAGTACTTTCAGTTAGGGCTGGGCGATATGGAGAAAATCAAATATCACGATATTTTGGACCAAATACCTCGATATCGATACCGCAACGATATTATAGTGTTGACTATTGGTGCTTTCACAAAATATTAACACAATGAAATGTTTGATAAATAGTCATCAGTAATGTGGATATAATGACTACGTGGGTAAAGGCAAATAATAGAACAGTTACAACAGTCTGGTAAGGTCAGAAAATGACATCACTTTACTGTAATGCAGCCTTTAAAACCAGGAAAAGACACTTATGTCATATTACAATATCCAAAATCTAAGACGATATCTAGTCTCATATCACGATATCGATATAAAATCGATATATTGCCCAGCTCTACTTTCAGTCAAAAGAAGGCCATTCAAGTGCAGCTACATGTTCAATTTGCAATGCCGATTTGTCTCGTGGTGGCAAACCCTAAACAACGCACAACATCACCGCTGTTAAAACATCGGCGTATGAAACATCCGAAAGAATACGAGTTGTGCATGAAGGAATCTACAGACCGCAGCCAAAATGCAGCAACTTCAGGTATGGCAAAGGAAGGACAGTCACAGCTAAAAACTTGTGTTAGCCAGACACTGGTGTGGACGTTGTTAACTTCATTAATGTGTTTACTGGGTTAATGGACTGAGGATGGGAGTAGGATTCGGTATTCGGTTTCGGCAGAATCTTAACCAGTGGATTCGGTATTCGGCCGAACCTCAAAAATCTGGATTCGGTGCATCCCTAGTTTACATTTCAAACTAGACATAATTATTTTGTGTATCTATCATCACATTTCCTACTTTCGGTTACCATGAAAATCAGACAAATAGGTCATTATATTAAGAATGCTTAAACTGTTGTGTGCTTGAGTATATTATATATAAAAAAAAAAATTTAAAACGTCTTTCACGCTGACCACACATGTCAGTCCATAGGCCATTTGTATGAGTGTTACGTCTGCATCGTACCATTTCCTGTGTCTTTGTCATGTAGGAGATAGCTGCTTCTGCTTTCTTGGTTACCGTGTTAATCCGAGCCTGAGGAAGAGAGGACCATTCTGTAAGGATTGATTTGGTTTAAGGCATTCCTTATCCACAATAGGTTATTGGTTGCTTTGGTTCTTTTGTTTTAAGGAGGTAAGAAATGGCAGATTGACAAAAACATGAATAAAAAAAGGTGAATGTTATGATGTAAGCATCGGTGTACAATTCAAGTGGATGTTTATCTAATGGGTAAAAAACTGATGAAGAACAATGAACAGATGAAGCTAGACAGCAGAAGAATGGCTGCTTAAAGTGCTCATATTATGCCCATTTTCAGGTTCATAATTTTAATTATTTAGAGGTTATATCAGAATAACTTTACATGGTTTAATTGTAAAAAAACAAAAACTCCATATATTTGTTGTACTGCACATTGCTGCAGCTCCTCTTTTCACCCTGTGTTGAGCTCTCTGTTTTAGCTACAGAGTGAGGCATCGCACTTCTGTTCCATCTTTGTTGGGAGTTGCACATGCTCAGTAGCTAGGTAAGGACTACTAGCCAGTCAGAAGCAGAGTATGAGGGTGTGCCACGCTAGCAGCTAGGCGAGCATTATAACGTGTTACAAATTGATGCACGTTCGTTACGGAAGTAAAGGCTGGACTACAATAGAGCTGTTTGGAGCAGTTTGTGAGCAGTGTTTTCTGTTGGAGATGGTAAGTCCCTTTGGGGGGGGGACTTTGGGCTTTTTCACTTTGGAAACCTATAACGTGCACACAAAGATATATAACACAATAAAGGAAAGGGGAAAAGCCAAAAAGCATAATATGAGCACTTTAAAAGATTTACCAGCGGCAAGAGACTGCTTGATGAAATTAGGGAATGCAGAAAGTATGTAAGAAAAGACAAAAAAAGAAGTAAAGGCAGTGAATATGTCAAATGGGCACATACAAGAAGAAATTTGTACTTTTTAAAGTATTGGACCCCCACTACTAACTATGACAGTCTCGTAGAGCTGTTCATTTGTGGTTGAAAGCTTGTCAATTCCATGCAGAATTAGTTCAAATGTGAACCAATGCTTCCACCAACCTCCAGTTTTTGGATGGCGCTTTCATAGTCGACTGGAGGATCCAGCTGTTCGATTAAACCCTGCAGCTTGGTTTCATTCTTTTTCAGTGCAGCGTAAACCTCCTGCTCGATCAGTGTCTGCACCTGAGACACACACACACACACACACACACACACACACACACACACACACACACACACACACACACACACACACACACACACACACACACACACACACACACACACACTTTATTGTACACTCAAAAGGAAAAATCTAACTAGTGTTGGTTTATGCAGAGTTTCACCGAGTCTAATTTACAGTAAGACTTTTTCAAGGCCATTATGAATGAAATGTAAGACCTTCATCTCAACATCCACTAAGTCCTATATTATTTTTTTTTTCAAAGCCAAGATTCTCTTAACTTACACTTCCCCATGGCCGAAGAATAAAATTTGTTTTGTGTCTGTGGTGCAATCTGAAAGAGACTCGCACCAATAACACGAAAGCTGATTGGCTGCAATATGAGTCGCATGTTGGTCTCAATTGAAGCCATAATACAGCGAAATTACAACACCACGGAATAATTATTTCAAAAAATGAGCATTAGAGGTAGCGTTGCATGGACGTAGGAAAATTAAGATCAGTTTAAAGTAATTTAAAACCTAGAACACAATTCGTCAGCGAATGTAAGAATGTAATTTTGATTTTGAAATTTTAGCTCTTTGAAGACCCCGCTGAAACCCTGTTATTGATTTTAAGAATGTCTTTGATCCATTTTTGCTAAAGAACTCTTCAAACACACATGCAGGCATATTGAAGAGCTGCATTTGGTAACTGCAGATTACAGATACTTATACAGTATGCATTTGCAGAAGTAAAAATAAAAAAAAATTAAAAAAAAGGTACACATTTAATAGTTGCACAGTATTTGTCGCTTACTTGAGGTTGGGAGACTTTAATCTTCTTCTCACTGGCTCCAGAGGACGCTGGCCTTGACAGCAACCTCTTCATTCTGCATGGAAACATGTCACATAGAGCAAAACAAGCATGATACATCTCTTTGCATTAGAACACTTTCTGTCATATCTGGCAACATAGCAGATGTTACACCTAAAGCAGCTATTTATCTTCTTGCTCTGGGGCCATCTCTAAAACAAGCCACAAAGAGCCACATCTACCCCTCATGTCAAAGTAGTGATACGGTGTTTGGAATTTGGATACTGTACGGGAACGGACAGAATCACTGCAGTTCTATCAAAGATTGTTTTTACTTCCAAGTATAGAGTCAGTTTACATCACTCACAGCATAGTACAGAAAGTGACTGAAGATTGTTCACAACAGTGTCTTTTTAAAAAGGAGTTGGGAGTCAAGTTAGTTATTCGGTTCATGCAATCATTAGCTTTTCTTCTTATTTCTGGTCAGGCCTGGCCTCTCCTCCACATTCTGGCTAAACACACTCTGCCCTCAGGGATACATCCTGTGCTTTTTGCAAGGTCACTCAGCTTTTCATGATTAACACATGAAAAACAGAAATGCTAAAACAGAAACACTAAAACAGCAGTCTGGATGCAAATGGTTTAACAAATACATCCACAACAGCGCTGCCAGGATCCTGATGAGGGTGCGCAAGCATGATCACATCACCCCCATCCTGAAATCTCTTCACTGGCTCCCTGTCCCACTCAGAATTGAATAGTAGAAGGTCTCCCTCCTCACCCACCATTGCCTTCACGGAATCTTTGGTGTTGCTTTAAGTATGTCTGCCTTTGCTTTAAGTTTAGTGTTAAAACAAAGCATTTGCTTGATCACTATGAGTGAGACCTTTTGTTTAGAGCCTAGGTTGGCTCCAACAGAAACTCGCACCTTTACTACTCAAAGCACTTTTTATTAGTCGAAGCAGACAGTATTGAGTCTATGCAAATCTACTCAGGCAAACTTGTGACTGTCTTCTCAGCTTTTGTTTATTCCGTTGTTTCCTGTGACATCGTATAAAACCCTGGCCAGAAACTCCTTCTGGTCAGAGAGAATCCTACAGCTACTTGTGAGTTTCTTTGATCCACTGCGCAGTGAAGAAAACTCATCTGAACCTGCCACTGAAAGAACTTTTTCTTCCACAACACCTACAGTGCTGCTCATGAGTATAGGAACCCATACTAAAGTTGACTAAAAACAGGAATAAAAAAAATAATCTTTTGGAAATTGATCTTAATGCCTTAATTGAAAAAATTAGGAAAAATCCAACCTTTAAGGACACCAATTTTCTTTGTGAATGAATAATGTATCGTAAATAAATAAATAAATGTTTTCCTTAAAATACAGGGGGCATAAGTATAGAAACCCCTACGTTAAATTCCCATAGAGGCAGGCAGATTTTTATTTTGAAAGGCCTGTTATTTCATGGATCCAGGATACTATGCATTAAGGCTGGGCGATAAAATGATAACGATATGTATCGCGATAGACACGTAATCAATATCAATAGAAAATGCGTTCGATAAAACGTTCGATAACTTGTTTTTCTTCTTCGGAAGAAACCAGAAGTTGCGAAGCAAGTTTGGTTGCATGAACAAAGGCACTCACTCTCTGGTAACCTAGCAACGTAGGGAGTGACACTCTAACAGCCAATCATGTAACAGTATCAAGTTTGGTTGCGCCACATCGCTGTCTCGTGTTGGATTCTACAATAACAGAACCGGCGGCGTGGAGCGATAAGTGGAAAGTGAGTGCCGCAGCGAGCGAGGAAATTGTTGATAAAACAGGAAAAGTCAGTATGGCAGTTTTGGGGATTTTATAAGTCTGACCGTCGTCCCCACCAACACTACCGCAAACTTGTTTCACCACCTTAGCCGCGCTCACACTTTGGAGCACAGCCGTATTCGCCAGCAACGACCAACAACATCTGCAGCTGCTACACCGCACAAGCAGCAGACCGCCATGGAGAGGTACTCTGCATCAGCGCCTTACTAAACGCTACAAAGAAATAACGGAGGCAGACGTGCTGAGCGCTGTCCAGAAGCCAGGTTACCAACCTAGCACTAAACCTGCAGAAAATAGTTCTTCTCAGGTTTCAGGTTTCTCTATGTTTAGTTTTAACACTTTGCACCATTTTATTACACCTTATTGAGCAGTTCTTACTTATTCTTTCTTCACTGTGATTTTAGACTTATGTTTACATTTTAATTATTTGAGTGATTTCCATGGTTGTGTTGACATTTCTGCTTTTATAACTGAGGGGATTATAATCAGAGGAAGGTTAAGTTTAAAATAAAAATGTTTAAATTTAATATATTTTTCTCCTGGTCCTTATTTTAAATAGGTCATAAAAAATATCAATAATTATCGATATCGACCGATATGAAACACTTATATCGTGATACAGTTTTCAGCCATATCGCCCAGCCCTACTATGCATCCTGATAAAGTTCCCTTGGCCTTTGGAATTATAATAGCCTCCTCATCATCACATACCCTTCACCATACCTAGAGACTGACATGGGGTACTTTCCATAAGATCATCTCTCAATGCAAATCAAACCAGATATTAGGCTAACTGAAATAAAACCATTATAGGTTTTTCTATACTTAAAATTGGAGTCAGATTACATCTGGCCTTTTTGGGCCAGACCAGAACCGGTCAACGGTCACAATTTTACACCTTCAACATACACCTTTAGGAAGACAGGAATTTCAGAGTTGGGATGGCACTTCATGAAACTAAATTGTGGTTAAACTGCACCGCTTGATCCTAATTCTCCTCCATCTAGATTTCATCAAATGCTTCTGTGTAAGTCAACAATGTCTCCCGAATCGAGCTGCTCCTGAGTTCATCAATAACAACAGTACAGCACGTTTACACCTAACTAAAACAAGAGTAGCCAGTGCAGTATAGCATGCAAGAGAAAACAGCAATCCGTCAGAAGACACCACAAAGTGCACGAGGAGGAGTCATTTTGCAAAAGCATCGCAGAACGCATTTCATAAGGTTGTACAAGCACGGAGTGCCAAGATGAAAAATGTGCATGAGCAACAAACATTAGAAGCAGTAAAAAAGACCAACAAACATAAAACAATGATTAATAATAAGTGCATGTTACTTATGGCTTTATTAAGACGGATAGCCAATAGGTCTATTTTTAGATTGTATAATAATGCAAGGGTCAGGGCTGCGCGATTCTGGTTAACTAAATGATAATCACAATTATTTATCACTATTATTGATAGACTTGATTTTTATTGACACAACTATTTGTATTGCACTTTTACATTTAAAAACAACCAATAGTTTTGCTTTAACTTCCATGTTGTGCTACTTTCATGCTTATAAATCTTTTCATCAAAATAGGATTGAAGGTTCTTCGTCACCTGAATTGAGTGCATGTCCTAGTTGTGCGTTTGCGTCGACGCTCTACGCCTTCTGCTCTAGACATTTTATTTTCGTTTTTGCCCGTCTGCTGTCTTGTAAAATACTATTTTACTCTGAACTGCCACATCAATCAGGAAGGTTTTTCACAGGACTCCTGCAGGGTACGCTCGACGGGCGGCGCGCACAATACAGCTCCCCAAAAGTGAAGCCAAAACATCTCGATCAGCCTCTCGTGGCTGGCTGATAGAATAAAAATAATAATAATAATAATAATAATAATAATAATAATAATAATAACTTTATTCAGGACACAAATGGAAGGTCCATAGTACATTAACAATTACAAACATAGCAATAAATATACAGTAGAATTAATATAAATTAATTAAAGTATAGGTATAGGCGTTTAAGTTTATATTCAGTAGGTCCAACAGGAGGGTTATCAATTTTCACACAGTTTGTAATGGTCCCTGGCCCACTATGGTCCTTGTAGCAACTGGCTCTCTCTATTAGATGACCTGAGAAAGGTGTAGACAGACACAATTCTGCGAAACAATTTGGGTTGACAAAGTGTTTCGCTATCCATTTCGAAATTCACACGATTTGTCCCCTCAGATCCATTTTTTACGCAACGCCATAACCAATTGCTCGACAGGCAGCTAACCAGTAACTAAATCAGCAGCAGGGAATGCTGACGCCGGACAAACAAAAACAAAGTGAAAGCCCCTTTGAATAAATTAAACTGGCAAGCTGCAAACACGTAAAGCGGTTCTGCAAGCATTACCGATGTTAAATTGGAGGTCAACTCACACATCCAGCAGACTGGTGGCCACTTCTGCATCACTTTTCAATCCATGTTCTGCTTTTAGGGCACGCCACCTTTTAAATGCTGATCCAATGTCCACTCGAGCCCTCTGCTTTGATTTTTTTGCTAGTCTCCAAGACAAACGGCTGCGTGTCTTGGGTCTGGTGGCCATATTTTACTACACATGCAGTGTGCTGTCAAGAAAAGAAAGCTGCATGCAGACCGTTTGGTTGAGTGGGGGGGGTCCGTGTTAGACAATGTACCTGAGTGAGTGGGTTGACATCGTCAGTTGACACTTCTTTGCAACGTTGCAAACGGCTGCAACAACAAAAACACAGACTGTTACTTGTAGCTACGCATTTAGATTAAGAACTCACAATTCAGCGCAGTGGCTGCTAATGCGAACGTTTACATGACATAACACTTTTTTTCAACATCACTTTTAAAGTAAAGTTAAGTAAAACATGCCTAAATGAGAATTCACATAACACAATTCAGTGGGGTGTGTAATTTACGATATTGACATTAATCTGTGTTTCAGCATGTAAAACATATACCTTATTTTCGCAGTCATCAGACAACAATAATGAACATCGCTAACGTTACTTGAATACAATTCACTTTCAGATTTTACAAGCTAACGGTACACGGTGGTTTGACAACAACAGTCGGGGACATGAGTGGCTAAAGCAGCTGTTTGTTTCGATAGAGCAACAGTCTGCAAACTTAACGTTACTGCTAGCGTACCTTTAGCTGAAGCGTTTAGTCTCCAAATATTCAATCTATCTAGCTAGCAAATAGCTTGTAAGAAAGTAACTAGTAAGATATCTCGCTAACGTTAGCAATAGAGCTCGCGATGTCGCGACCTACCTCCCTCTTTTTTTCCTTTTTTTTTCTTTTTCTTCTTCTTCTTCTTCTTCTGCTTCTTCGTTTGTGTTTTACGGCAGGTGGAATCCTATGCGTTGCATTACTGCCTCCTACTGGTATTACTCGTCATCTATTAGTCCGATGCAGTGGTGTAGTCTAATGTACTGTAGTGGGTATCACTTCGTGGAGCTTCTCAACTCCGAAAACTTTGAAGCAAATTGTCAATTGTGTGTGTGTTTATTTTAAATTTTATGGGCTATCCCAAAATATCTCGGCACATCACTGTTTTTTTTCACAATTCAAAACCAGTGACGTGATAAAAATACAAACAAAACAAGCTCACAGATCAAGGATAAAATCATGGGTGACTATAAGAGATGGTGGCATAGGCCTACAGTTGTGAAACTCCTCATTACAATTATAGCAAATGAGTCTCATTACATATGGTGCAATTGTTATGAATGTCAACCATTGTCAACCTATTCCCTCTGCCAGATTACTGAAAATAAGGAAAGGAGTAATCTTGGCCTACAGAAAGAGAGAGTGAAATATTGATCTTCTCCACAGGCAGGTGGATATGTGGGAATGAGGGCAGGCAGACAATTAGTATCTATGGCTACGTGACTCAATGACAGATTTTGCACACACAAGAGAAAATGTATTCATTGTAAAATACATTTATTGAGATCGACATCTGATGGATCGGGGCAACAGGGAAAACAGTATGCTTGCAGGGGAGATGAGTTTTTTTCTGAATTATTGTCAACATTGTGTAGTTTTCTATCAGGCCACTGGGTGTCAATAGCAGACACTTTAGTTTGATGACCTGTGGATACATGAAAACACACTGGTTTGGATTAAAGAAGCAGCCACTGATGTTGCAACAGAGGTAAAAAAATTAATAGCATGTTGATTTAAACCTGCAGTGGGTAGGATGTAACAAAAACGGCAGAATTTAAAAGTGTAGTTTAAAGTCAAGTTTCTGCTCAGACCATTTGCATTACAGTGTGGTGAAAGCTATAATGGAATTGTTGCCCAGCAACGCCAAAAATGAAGTGCCTACCACACCTTTATTTGACTAATAAAAGCAGAAACACTCCCATTTCCAACATCACACACACCTTAGGCCTGTGTAAAAGCTAACACAAAACTTGTGGATGAATCCAATGCAGGAATATAAACTGTTGTTTAATTTAAGTTCTTAAAACATTGACCATTTCAACATATTTTCATTATAAAGCAACATGAGACTCTCAATCAATGTGGAATTAATACTTCATTAAGCATTAGAAATATTTCAACTGCAAAATATTTTTCAAAACAAATCCCCATAAATACAGTTTTGGCTTCAACAACTCCTGTGCTTACTGCGGTGCTGTGGTTATTTGTATAGATCTACGTTGACATACATGTTAAAGCGACTACAGGAAAATGATCCCAACTATGAACCAAAACATATCCAATTCTAAATCAAGAGTGGCTCTTAACTCTACTTTCAGAGGTGATTGCCGTTGAATATCTGCAACAGAGTTTAAAATTTAGATATGTTTTGTAATCACCAACGCTAAACCAAATAGATCCAACTTATCCAACTAGATCCAACCAGCCTAATCTTTGATAAACCATATTTTACATCCCCCCCAAAGTTGTACTGCAGCAACTCACTTTTCATCTCAATACAAGTTCAAACGAGGTCTGCTGAAAGACAAAAACATGCACGCAAACAGGAGACCTAGCCTATTATTTAGCGAAACACACTTAAGATGACAACTTCAAAAAACATTTGAACGACAAACATCACAATCTCGGCCTCCAATATGTTGTTTTGATCATTTTCAAGTATCGTCTTGAGATAGCAGAGCAAAATCTTCACTTCCATTTCTTTTCCCTGAATCTTCATTATTGGAGTAGTAAGCTACCAGACTCTGTGGTCCAAATGTTGCCCGACATGAACATATTCCTACCCCAAAAAAACAACCTGGTGCACCTCTGAAGGATCCATCAATCTGATCCAAGCTGCATGCATTACAGTAGTACCCCTCAAACCAACACCAGAACAAGGAACAGTTTATACAATGTTACTGTGGGATCAAACATTATCTCTATATGTCCACAAAGGCTGAAAGTCATACTGGGAATTAGTGGCAGGTACAGTACAGTAACACATTTAGGTTACACTTTACTTGAAGGGATCTACATAAGAGTGACATGATGTCACTCTTATGTAGATCCCTTCAAGTAAAGTGCTACCCACATTTATTGTTGTTAAATTCCAGAGCACACATGTGCATAGGGGCGACAGAAATGTTTCAGTAATGGACCAAATAAACAGTAGCCCGGCCAGAGAGGGCAAGACCCAATGACTTCATACATCCTCAGTCACACGATGCTAAAATACACAACAGTGGTTTCAAACAATAAATAGCCTTTGCCTTTTTCTCAGTGAAGCTGTGAACAAAAAAGCATAATAATAATAATAACAAAGAAATGTTCATTCCTATTTCAAGTTTGCATGGTCCTATGTTGTCATTTAAAAATCCCAAATATCACAGCACATTATTGGTTCCTTTTTCATCATTAAAACACAAGTCAGTAACAGAAGAATACAAACAACGTGTTAAGCAGTCCTTCCAGAAAAATGCGGAGTTTTTTTGTGATTGTTGCAGGCAAAAATCCTTGATTATGCGGCACGTTTTCTTAAAAAATTCGATGGAATATGCGGGATATTTATGCAATTTTATGTGATGAAATTGCGGGAACTTGCAAAAATTGCGGGAACTTGCAAAAACTGCGGTTTCATGAAAAAGAGAAAAAAATGTGATTCCCCAACACCCTGCTTATGTGTTATATGTGACTCTTTTGCAACGAAAATGCGGGGACTTTTAAATCATGCAGGCCCTGCGTATTTTACACGGAAACTGGCAATTTATGCAACGAAAGTGCAGCATATTTGAAAAAATGCGGCACAAATATGCAGACTTTTGCTGATTATGCATTGAATTATGCGATCGCATTTTCTGGAGGGACTGGTTAAGATCCTACATATTATACCTCTACTAGTGCCTGACTACACTTCCTGTATGCTATGGTTAACATAAGATTCTCTTTTTTTCTTTTTCTTTCTATTATATATAGCTTTAGTATTTCAGTCTTAGAAAAAAGCTTTGAGCAATTACCTGAACTATACACACAGCTAATATGTACAAAATAAATTCACAAACAAAAGTATGGACCCTTTGGAAAGTCCCAGTAAGACATATCTTCCCACTTGTCTTCAGTTTTTATCCTTTGTGATTGGACATTTCAGACAGGTTCCTATGAATGGAGTTAGTAGGTGGGAAGCAGGACACAATGAAACAAGAGGAAGAGACAAATCATTATGCTGGAACAATTGTGTGGTGGCTCAGGGGGAAAGTTGGAAGAGGATAGCGAAGGCATGTTCTCACTAAACGCAGCAAGCAGCCTCAGGGGCCTTTTCTATGCAGAGCAGTGAGTGAGTGCTGAATGCAGCAAGGCGCCTGTGTGGTGCATTTGCTGATCTGCATTTGTATTGTGTAGATTTGATGTAAATTAATCTATCCAGCACAGATGACCCAGCTGGCAAAAGTATGACTACCCTTTTCATACTGCAGATCAAATGTGAATCATGGTGTATTTCTCGCCTTAAATGTTACCAGAAACATATTTTAGTTGGCTGTCATACACGAATACAAAGACAATCCAGTCGACTGTCAGCAGTGTTTCTGAGGCACTTATCAAAAACAAAAAGTGTATAGCACAGCCCGTCAACTGAACACACTCCTGCACGAGTCCTCGTGCATCTCAGCGAGCACATTCAGTGAGAACAATATACCATCAGGAAGGAGAAAGCTGTGCGATTATTGGGTTTTGGTTTTGAGTGTGTAAGGTGGACAAAAATGTGCGCTTTGTGGGTGAATTGCCTGGTTCTAAACCTGAGACTGGAAATGAATGTGGATTTGTGGTGTGCATGTATTTCTTTATCTCCAAGGGTATTATACAATCTAAGCGTTAGAGAGAGACTAGGTGCATGTTTGTTAAGGCAAAGTGTATGTTTGTATGCAAATGTGTCCAAGTGTTCCTGTTTATATCTTTGAATATTTGCGTGCCTGTCCTCAAGCCCATCAAATCTATTTGCGCTTCCTGAGCACCAGGTACATCAGGCCGCCGATGAAAGTCATGGGGAAGCTGATCCAGGCCAGGACATAGGAGGAGCCGTAGGAGCCTTCCTGAAGACTGGGCACATGGAAGCTCGTTTTTTGAGCCGTGTAGATGGACGCTGCGATCATCACGCATAGAGCTGGGAGGAGGAGAGAGGAGGATGGAAATTACACTGGTTAGTTAAAGAGGAAATTTCATTTAAACTACAACTACAACATTCAGCCATTTTTGTCCTGCAGCCACTCGGTGGCACTTAACGGAATAGTTTGACATTATTTTGCAAAATACACTTTTCTTGCTATGATAAGATTGATACCACCCACCAGCAGCTGGTGAGCTTAGCTTAGCACAAAGAATGGAAACTGGGGGAAACAGCTAGCCTGGCTTTGTCCAAAGGTAATGCTGACTAGCTTAATTTTCTTTGAATGGTCAGCTACAATCTGAAAGGGTTGACTTAAAGCGTTCTCCATAGCCAACTGTGCATTGCTGCTAAAGTAGAACATATTGCTTTAAAGCTGAAATCTTTAATTTCCTAAAATGAATCGTTTATATTATAATGAAACCACATTTGTTAGTGGTTGAGTGTCAACTGTTGAGAAGCTTTCTACACTTTGCCATTGTTTACTTGCTGTCAGGGTTGCACCTGTCCTGGTTGACAACGTGAATAAAGTGAACGATATATTTGATTTCAAGTCTTTTGGTAAGTTGATGGCATTTGTACAAAAATGCTGGATACCACATTATCACAAGGTGAAACGATGAGTGTGAAGGCTTTGCTATCTTTCCATTTATGAGGAAAATTGAAGATTACACATTTTACCTAACACTTTGGCTGGGACTCAAATCTTGCCAACGCAAGGACACTGCACAAAAAAACCAAGTTGGTAGTGGCTAGTAAGTGTAATAATGCACAAAAGCCCCTGTCGCACCAAATCCATGCTTTTGGGGGAATTGTTGGGTTTCTGTAAACTATAGAGTGTGGTCTAGACTTACTCTTTATGTAAAGTGTCCTGAGATAACTTCTGTTGTGATTTGATAATATAAATACAATATAATCAAAATTGAAAAGCTGCATTGACAAGTGTGTGTGTTGTGTGTGTGTGTGTGTGTGTGTGTGTGTGTGTGTGTGTGTGTGTGTGTGTGTGTGTGTGTGTGTGTGTGTGTGTGTGTGTGTGTGTGTGTGCACGTCACTCACAGGCAAATAGCTGGATGATGGATGTGAAAATGAATCTCTCTCCCTGTTGGAGCCTAAAGAGCTGAAGGATGAAGACGAAGAAACTGACACAACTTAAGATGGTGGCCAGGATCATAGTTGCCTGGACGGCCTGCAGATAGGCTGAGGAAAGAGGAGAAAGGAGGTGTTACATACACACTTACCGTACACACACACACATGCATCGATTACATAGCCACACACTTGTCTTACCTGCATCAGCCGTATGGCTGTTCTCCACAGGATAGCAGGTGGAGTTACAGGAGTACCACAGGTCAGCGTAGATCACATCACGTCCAGCTGGCGTCACCACCCACCAACGCTAAATCAGGGAGGGACACAGAGATGGTTAAAACGACGAAAATGTTCTGCCCTGCTCTGTGACCGTTCTTGGTTTATACTCACATTGTGAATGGTTGCAACAAAGAGGAGGATGGCTGCAGCCAGATGGAAGAGGATGATGCAGGCTAAGATGAACAACATGGCTGCCCTTCTGTTTGGTCAGGCCAGTTAAATATCCTACAGGCTGCTTCAGTAGCTATCTGTGTCTCTTGCTGGCTGGTTGTCAATGCGCAGAATGTACCTTTCAGCGTTTGGTGGATGGCACTCCTGTTGGATGTTTGCTTGTGTGTTTATGCTGGTTGTCACACAGGCTGGTTTGCAGGCTGATAGTCAGGAGTGGATCGAGGTCATTCACATGAAAGGAATCTGTTGGTAGCAACATGTACAACTTTAATACACACACAAATACAGGAAAGATGAATCCCTTGTGTGTTATTAGCATACATCAAACACATAGATAAAACAATTGCAGAGGGCTTACTTCCCGTGTGTTTGAGTGTTTGTCTGTGGAGTACAGTATGTGGGAGTGTGCTGTTTACTCTGCAGTGATTGAAGGCCTTAATCCTGACTATGACTTGTTGATGGAAGCAAGCAGACTGTTTACATCTTGAAATGGGCAGTCTGTGCTCGGTTCAGTCAGTGTAGACCTGAATATAACATGCTATGTTAGCATAGCAGCATTAGCAGAAAATTCCATCCAATGGTGCCAAGAATGCTAGTGCATCAAGATGCCAAAAATGATGCATGAGAGGTCAAGGGTCACTGTAATCAACCAAAGACACTTAGGGCCCTGTCTTGCACCCGGCGTAGCGCAGCACAAAGCCCGACGCAAGTGTCTTTGCTAGTTCAAGACTGACGAAGTTGTCAGTTTCCCGTCCAGCGCCCACGTCGTTTAAATAGCAAATGCACCTACGCCCATCTTTGCGCCCATGGGCGTGCTGGTCTTAAAGGGAGGTGTGTTCAGGTGCATTCTTGGCGTATTGCTATCTTGAGGCAGCGGAATGTGATTGTGCCATTGATCAACAAAAACCTGGTCTAAAGTCAATAGCGCAGCATTTCATTGTTATTTTAACAGCGCATAAGTAAAATGCGCCTAGGCTCGTGCACAGCGCGCGCACACTATGCTTGTTACACACACACAGGGAAGATTACAAATAAAAATATTACAGTGCAAATCCACCATCATAATAGCAATGCTCCAGGGTACAAACGCACCTGGTTTTTAAAGGGAATGGGAGATGACCCTCTGATTGGTTTATTGCATGTTACGCCTAGAACACACCTATGAATTAATGAAGACACTAAGTACAACCTTTATGAACCATGCACCCGGCGCGCGGACCCTTTTTAAAAATACCAAATACTTCCAGAAACCCTTGTTTGTCAAAGGGCTTTGCTCAGCATGTGAAATGCCCTGTCAGCATCATTTTGTTTAACATTCATACTGCTACAAATATAATCACACAAGAAGAGATTCTGAAATCTAGAATATATTTCTTTCCGACAAATCACTTTAAACTTTTCCAGCCCCGCTTTTAAGGCTGTTTACTATGAATGCAGAGTAAAGCCTGCATCTGCTCTACGCTTGCAGTCTGCTCTCTGTGTACACTGTACAAATCAAACTCAGCCGACTTATACGATAACGATAACATAAACATATGAGTTTGATTTCAGTAACTGCCTAAAGTCACACCAAAAACTTTCAGAAGAAGGCAGAGACAAAAGCACATGTGAGTGCAGGCACGCCCTCACACATACACACACATACACACATATACACACACACACACACACAATACACACACACACACACACACACAACACATACAAAAAGTCAGACAGCAGAGGAATTAGCCCTCTCCGCCAAAATGGAGTCGCAGTAAAAACACCCTCTCCCCCCTGACAGGAAGCAGGCCGCAGTTTTTTTGGACTGAATGTGGCTGTGGGGTGTGACTGAGTTGGGGGAAGGGGGCAAGAGGGTAAATAGTAAAACAGGAGGTGAGGAAACATCAAATGTAAGCTATGCACTTTAATTTTTTTAGAAGGGAATGTAAACTGCAATATTTTTTTCTAATCTCTTGATCAAAAACATAATGTACAGAGCTTTCAGGTCTGAAAAGTGAAGCCAATGTGTACAGAAAGTGCCTTAAACCTGGATTCTATCTAATTTCCAGCAGGGGGCGACTCTACTGGTTGCAATAAGAAGTTGGCTCGTATAGAAATCCATGAGAAAATGACCCTACTTCTCACTTCAGTAAACATTTTCATAATGAGTTTATGGTCTCAATCGCTAGTTTCAAGTCTTGTTCATATAGCATGATGTTCATCTTGTAAATGACGATCCCATTTAAAACAGACAATTCTAGCAGGAGATGCTTTAGGGCGTGGCTACACACCGACCTGTCAATCAGGACAGAGGCTTAGCAATGCATACCTATGGCACTGTGTACATTGAAATAGCCGTGAACTTGTTTTGGGGTGCTGTCCATGTTTTTGTCTTAACCCTTGTGTTGTCTTTTTGGCAACTTTGTGTTTTTCTGGGTCCAAATTTCAACATTTTGTTGTTCTTTTTCTACACTTTTCTCGACGTTTTTGTCAAATTTATTGCAATTTATTTGTCACTTTTTCTGATGTTTTTTGTCACTTTTGTTCAACAAGTTTTTGTCACCTTTGGTGTAACACTTTACAATAAGGTACACAAAAAAATAGGTAGCTAGTTAATGATTAGTTACTGTTTTTGAAAGGGTAGTTACCCTTTTTGAAAAGGGTAGTTACCCTTTTTCAGAAGGGTAACGAATGGTTAGTTACCCCTTTTCAAAAGGGTAGTTACCCTTTTTGAGAAGGGTAGTTACCCTTTTTGAAGGGTAGTTACCCTTTTTGAAAAGGGTAGTTACCCTTTTTCAGAAGGGTAACGAATGGTTAGTTACCCCTTTTCAAAAGGGTAGTTACCCTTTTTGAGAAGGGTAGTTACCCTTTTTGAAAAGAGTAGTTACCCTTTTTCAAAAGGGTAGTTACCCTTTTTCAGAAGGGTAACGAATGGTTAGTTACCCCTTTTCAAAAGGGTAGTTACCCTTTTTGAGAAGGGTAGTTACCCTTTTTGAAAAGAGTAGTTACCCTTTTTCAGAAGGGTAGTTACCCTTTTTCAAAAGGGTAGTTACCCTTTTTCAGAAGGGTAACGAATGGTTAGTTACCCTTTTTCAAAAGGGTAGTTACCCTTTTTCAGAATCCATCGTTTACTCCAGCTGCTAGCTAACCGTAGGCTAACGTTAGCTGCTGCCAACTGTAGTGTTAACTAGCGTCCCGTGCGGCTATGTTTCAGTTCCCTCTAACGTCCGTTTTCGGAGCATCAGAGAGAAGCGCAGGCATTTAAGTGGCACCTAAATAAGGCACCAAAATCCGCGTTGTTATTCGGTCCGGTAGATAACGGTCGTTAAGACACCGGTGGCGTATTAGCACCGGGTCTGTGCAGGTTTGATGGATCGCATACAAACCAATAGGGTGTCGGAATGGCTATGTTTATACTTACCACTATACCACAATCAAATTAACTCTCTCCGGATGGAGCGATTTGGATAGGGTTTTTTGAGTGTGTGTGTTTGAACGATGACGAGCCGGAAGGAAAACAAGCCGAACTGAAATATGAGTAACGAGGCTATTTTTAAAATGTAAGAAGTAGAAAGTACAGATAATTCCGTGAAAATGTAAGGAGTAGAAGTAAAAAGTATGCTGTAAAATAATTACTCCAGTAAAGTATAGATACCCAAAAATTCTACTTAAGTAAGGTAACGAAGTATTTGTACTTCGTTACTTGACACCTCTGGTAGTTAGCCTTTTTGAAAAGGGTAGTTACCCTTTTTCAGAAGGGTAGTTACCCTTTTTGAAAAGGGTAACGAATGGTTAGTTACCCTTTTTGAAAAGGGTAGTTACCCTTTTTCAGAAGGGTAGTTACCCTTTTTGAAAAGGGTAACGAATGGTTAGTTACCCTTTTTGAAAAGGGTAGTTACCCTTTTTCAGAAGAGTAGTTACCCTTTTTCAGAAGGGTAGTTACCCTTTTTGAAAAGAGTAGTTACCCTTTTTCAGAAGGGTAACGAATGGTTAGTTACAAAAGGGTAGTTAACTACCTTTTTCTACCCTTTTCAAAAAGGGTAACTAACCATTCGTTACCCTTCTGAAAAAGGGTAACCATTCGTTACCCTTCTGAAAAAGGGTAACTACCCTTTTCAAAAAGGGTAACTACCCATGTGAAAAAGGGTAACTAACCATTCGTTACCCTTCTGAAAAAGGGTAACTACTCTTCTGAAAAAGGGTAACTACCCTTTTCAAAAAGGGTAACTACCCTTCTGAAAAAGGGTAACTACTCTTCTGAAAAAGGGTAACTACCCTTTTCAAAAAGGGTAACTACCCTTTCAAAAACAGTAACTAATCATTAACTGCCTATTTTTTTGTGTACCTTATTGTAAAGTGTTACCACCTTTGGCAGTGTTTTTGATGTTTTTTTGTCACTTTATTTGATTTTTTGGTCACTTTTTTCAGCGTTTAAAAAAAAAGAGAAGACAACAGGAGGGTTAAACATTGACCCTCTCACAGCGTGTTTTCATTTCGTCAAAGTTAATTGGAACAACTGGTCAACTAAAAATGTCTTGTTCAGCGTTTGGTAGCACCTTGCCAAGAGCAGCGCCATTAAAATCTAGCTTAGCCATGTCCATTGTTGCCAACTCTTTTCCGATGAAAGTAGCTAGCACTAGCTCCAAACATCACTAAAAGTTGCCAGATGATGCCATACACTCATTTGCATATTGGTGATGTCATTGTGTATCATTTGCATAAAGCTTAGTGGTCATGTCGGCTGACTGTCTGCTGCTCATGGCGCAAGAGAAGAGGGAGAGAGAGAGAGAGAGAGAGAGACCCTGTGCTGTTGGCAGAAGAGCCGTGGACTGTAATTACTCTGAGCAGCATGCATGAGAATGAATAACAATTAAATATAGGCTTATCTCGCTTTTCCCCTGATAGTCTGAAGTTGCAAAATTTGCTGAAAGTCTCTTTTTAGAAAGAAGGTAGCTAAGAGAGTCTGAAAAGTTTCTAAATCTAGCGAGAGCGAAAATTGTAAATTATAACATTTTAATAGTGCAATACTGCTAGCGCAAAAAGTGGAGGGCACAGAGTTGGAAAGACAGGAAAGCTAAGGTGAAGGACCAGCAATTTAATTCACTACATCCATTGCAAAGCATCTCTCTGTTATTTAAGTCTAATCTGACCTGCAGGAAATATCTTCAAAGCAGCAAGCAATCTCCTAGACATGTACACACACACACACACACACACACACAGCTGGATCTGATTTAATCTGCAGCTGCTTTCACGTCTCAGTGGAGAGAAGATGAAGGGAAGAGGGAGGGGGAGACAGAGAGAGAAAAAAGGGAACCCCTTCAGAGGGGAATGGAGGGAAGCGAGAAAAACAAAAACAAGAGCATAAACGTACACACACATGCTGTAATGTATACACGCATGCATATAAGCTACACAAAACCGAAAACATATAGCCTGCTAAGAAACTTACAAAAATGATAGACTCACAGACACAGTTCAGATAATTCAAGTTAATTCAAACTGTGTAGACCACATACTGTACATAAAAGCCTGGTGATGACTGACAGCGCAGACCGCTCCTGTAAATTGTGTATACATTCTCCTGTAAATTATGCATACATTCTCCTTTGTGTGTGTTTATATAGCTTTACTGCTTTGGTAGTCCAAACTGTAATGATCATATACAAGGGAAATTATCTAAAACTACAATTATGCTGATTTATTATTGTCATCTCTTTCTTCGTGTGGGTGGATGATGAACTATTCCTTTGGCCATTACTTTTATTTTATTGAGCCAACATAATACAATGCTGCAAAATAATAATCATTTTAAAATGAGTAATTTATCTATTTTTGTGAAGAAACAAACCAAACATTACTCCATTACTTCTGAAAACTAGCCCTCTTTCTCTCCCTCTCTCTCTCTCTCTCTCTTTTTCACTGACCATTTTCAGCAGACAGATTCACACAAACATTAACCTAAATGTGGAGGCCTGTATTCCCCGGGGTTCCTTGGGAACTGGGTTGCCTTGCAGAGCTTTCACTCAGCGCTGATAGTAAAGTGTGAAAGCACTGAGGCTCACCTCTGACCCCAGGCAACAGCTGCAGACACACATATATACGCACAGAGTACATAGCTGCGTGCATGCTGTATATATTAGCCTCGCTAGTCTGGCATGCATAACACAGATATTTTGCGCCTTATCTATCATAATAGATATACGCTCAGCTGTGGCGAGTCAATCAGCGGAAGAGTGACAGACTGTCTTCATTATCAAAGTTAGAGATAATCCTATACTCACCATACAGCAGTCAGGTCATTAATAAAGTAAACTGGATTATGATAAAATAACAAATACTGTAGTTTTGTGTAATCACATAGGTAGGCTGATTCTGTCGGACTCCGCACACCTCTCCTGACACGCACACTGACAAACAGGCTGCCATTCCTCCTCTCCACTCAGCCTTATAATAGGAGGCTGGGGGACTCGATGCAAGTATGTGTGTGTGTGTGTGTGTGTGTGTGTGTGTGTGTGTGTGTGTGTGTTTGTGCCGACTGACTCCCTTCCCTGGTGGAAAATGCTGACTTTTAATGTCCTGTTTTTACTCTTTTCATAAAACACAAAGCCACAGACTTAACTGGGCCTCTGTATCTCACTCCCCCGTCTCTCTCACTGTCCCACTCTCTCTTTCTCTGTATGTTTCTCTTTCTGTCTTTGGCCATGGAAAAAACTAATTGAGGAAGAGAAAAGGAAAGAAGGCTTCCAGTGGAGCCCTCTGGCCCCTCATGAGGTCCTAAGTTGTGACTCCTCTGGCCCTTTATGAGGTCCTAATGGTGCGTTCTTTTTTCCACCGAAGTCGTTTTACGAGTTGTTTTCCGAAGTTACGACCCGGAAGTTGCAAAAAGAACGCCCCCGAGGTCGTATTTACAACTCGTCAAGTCGTCTGAACTCAGAGGACCCCGAGTTCACTTTCAAAGATGGCTACGTCGTGCATCACACGTAGTAAACATTGTGGTTTTCTACAGTTTTAAGCACTTTTGTCTTTGTTGTAACCAAATGAAGAAGTCGTACACATAGCACTGTATACTGCTACCTATAGGCATGTCGCTACAGTCTTATTAGGAGTTAAATACCGCCTGATTAGTTATTTTGTAGCTTGTGCAGCTGAGACACTCGGTTGCTATATGACAACAACGGCTTTAAGCCGAGCCTTGAGCAGAAAGCAGAGCAGTAGCCTAACGTTAACGTTAATCAAAACGTAATTTTCATGCATCAAACTGTGAAATATAGTTGTGTAATATGTCAATAACTGGGTGAATAGAATCCTAAATGTTACTAAAAATGTTACAAAAATCCATCTTTTCTCCAACTCGTAGTATTGTGTGACAAAAAGAACGCAACAACCCACGGTAACTCGTTTTCCGACATGGATGTGACGTCACACTCGAGCTACTAGTTGCGATTACGAGACAAAAAGAACGCACCATAAGTTGTGACTCCTCTGGCCCCTCATGAGGTCCTAAATTGTGACTCCTCTGGACCCTTATGAGGTCCTAAGTTGTGACTCTATATGCAACATTTCCTCCTCCAAACCACCTACTAATGTAACATTTTTAACTGACTCGCTTTATGTTTCTTCCATAAGGTCAAAACAGTGTGTGTGTGTGTGTGTGTGTGTGTGTGTGTGTGTGTGTGTGTGTGTGTGTGTGTGTGTGTGTGTGTGTGCGTGTGTGTGTGTGTGTGTGTGTGTGCGTGTGTGTGTGTGTACACAACAAGAATATCCAAGCCAGGGCTTATTTTTAGAGAAAACACAAAAGGCTTTCTTCCCTGGAGTGAAGCCAGTGGCCAAACAAAGTTTTGTTAAGGACGAGCACACTAGACACCAACAGGCACAGATCAGATGCACACACACAGTTTGGTTGTTCATGCATGTATTATGAAAACCTCAGTCAGGATTTTTTTGCCAAGTGTTTTTTTTATTTTTCTTCAGAATTGCATTATGGACTTACAGCTGGCTGCCTGCAACTCTGAAAGAAGCTTGTGAAGCAAAAAGCAAAACTGGTCTGGATGAAAGGTGCGGGGACAACTTGGCTATTTGCACATCTTTAACACTAGAAAGCCAAATATCTGACAGTTTGGCTTGAGGGTGTCACCAGAGGATAAGCCATGGTGGCTGTGTCCCAATTCAGAGGCTGGATCCAACACTATTCACAATTTTTGGCCAAACACAGCCTTTTTTATACTGCATTTGGAGAACAAAACCAGTATATCCCAAATGCACGATAGTTTTGAGGTCACTGAGGTTAGACCATCACATGTGGGGAGAAGGCTCAGGCTATCTCTGGCATTTTATGAGGACATTCACATCCTAATGCAACACTGTCACTTTATTTCTCACTATGCACACTCTTACTAAGACAAGAGTGGACCGTTCTTTCTAAAACATGTGGAAAATGGATTATAAAGTGCATACAAATGATGCATTCACAGCCCAAACTGACAACAACACTGTCTTTTCAAACTGAATTTTAAACTGGTCATGAGGCTGTTCTATTACTGGCAACACGAGCCTAATAACTTGACATTTCCTCGATCATTTTTATCATAACCCCAAAATCTATCAGTCCCTCTACATTATCGCTGGTGTTGGGGATTTCCTCCTCTGTGTCCCCCCCTTTTGGGACAATGTGTCTGACTCCAAATAAAAGACCTATATATCCCCACGCATTCGTTAATTTGGAATTACATTGATCCTAAGCAAGAGCCAAATAAGACGATAAGATAAAGTCAAATACATTTGTTTAATCAGTCAAGCATCGGAGTTTCAATACACAGATCTGTGGGATCACAAAGCACGCAGAGACTCAGTTTACCAAAAAGCCAGAGCCGGTCCACGTATCTCTAGACTGTCAGACCTCAATAGCCCCGATCTATTCTTCCCCTCATCTCTTACACTTTCTTTCTTGGGCCCCCTCTTCTTCTTCCGCACCGGGACTGCTATCTTCACACAACACCCGCCAGGCTGTATTATGTCTCGTCTTGATTTGCTCTCACGCGAAGCGGTACATTCTGCTCCTGTTTCAATTATTACTCAATGTACTTTGCTCGAGGTCACTGTGACTCTAACTATCTTATAGTTATGGCTTAAACTAAATAAGCATACACCAAAACACACATGATCTCTTATGGAAACATTTTACATTCTTATTATATTTATCTGCAATTAGTAAGAACATTATGCTACACTGACTTTAAAATAAATAGTTGAGCTATGATGAGTTTTGTTGCATACCAAGGGAATAGATAATCATTGTACTGTACTGCAGAAATATGGTATGTGTGTGTGTGTTGTGTGTGTGTGTACGACATGACAAATGAGCACACAGACACACACATGCATACTACTGTTTTCCTGCTGTGTTTAAAGATTTCCCTCTGACGCAGGAATTCTTTCATGTTGGACACTTGGTTTGTTAGGTGTGTGTGAAATTTGTGAAATGTGTGTGTGTGTGTGTGTGTGTGTGTGTGTGTGTGTGTGTGTGTGTGTGTGTGTGTGTGTGTGTGTGTGTGTGTGTGTGTGTGTGTGTGTGTGTGAGACAGCGTTCAGTAATGACTCCCACATGGCAGAGAGAAGTTGAGAAACACCTGATAGAGATGTACATGAGAGACATCCATCCTCATCTGTTAATCATGTCCCCATTCTCTTCCTTTTTTTTTTCTATTCCACTCTGTCACTTAACACGTCTTCCCTGAAAGTTTTCATCTGTCAGCACCTTTTAGAACCTCACACCCCTGACTAATCCTCTTATCAAATATCACACACCTCTCTCCTCCTGCTACTTCAGTGTGACTGAAAACACTTTTGAATTAACACCTGCCTTTAAAACGTCCATGCCTTGGTGTGTCACGTCACATCCAAAACAGTTAGGGGCAGAAGGTGAAGCACAAAGGGTGCAGCACTGTCCAAATACTTCGGATAGAGAAAGGACTTCTGCTTGAGGAGAATGTAGCCACTGGACAGATCAAACTTCAGTTACAGGCTATTATGTCTGCCACAAGCCTTCTGTAAAGCTCAACTCTGGTGGGAAAAAGCTTCCATATTTAGCTGTTCATTAGTGGTCGTTTAACACATTACTTCACACATTTGTATGTTTGATGACTGTGGAACAGAACAGAAGAAAACAGAACAGAACAGAACAGAACAGAACAGAAGAGATTACACTTAGAGTTGATGTAATGTAATATAATAAGATGGGGGGGGGGGGGTCACCAGCGTCACAAGAACAACATGTGTGAAATCAGTGTTGGTGTTCATGTTCAGCTGCAGTTTCCATGAGCAACTTGAATGGGCCCATAATCTTCCTTCTATTGTTTTTCGTCCTTATCTGCCTTTTTCCATGCATTGTGTGCAATAGTTTATAAGTGCACGTCCACAGTGGGATGCAAGTTACTTTCCGATAGATTGTTGCATAATATATGACAGTAATCTTCAGACCAATTGCCATAATAGCAGTGCTTTCCTCTGACTGCATTCTCTGTCATGCAAACATTGCCTGATGAGAATGAGTCTCTATTTCTGCAGCCCAGTATGAACAATATCCTCTAACCATGAAAAACCTGGACCAGGTTGTTGTTGTTTTCAACCACAAGAGGGAGCCCCCCTGGAGGGAATGTCGATGCAACAGTAATCACCTGCCTCATCAAAAGTAAGGTGCAAATCAGTCCACAATGCAAGATAGGGGCAGCTGTATTCAGCATTATATTGCAAATAATGTGCTTAACATGGGACCTGAACAGATTTACCTATGATAATCAGATTCTGTTCAGTTCAAATACACACTTACACTCATATAATCCTATATGCGAACTACAAAATCCCTAATCTATAGGAACATAATTATAATTTAGTTTTACCATATGGACATGCTTGCAGATAGCCTACAAAGTGCCATAAATTCAGTGTTATTATGTCTAGATATGTATCCAACACAACAGATACACTCAAAAAGTACCTATGACACACACACATTTCCTGTGTCCATTGAAAAAAATAGCAAATAGTTCCCTCGCAACGCACTAAACAGCCATTCACAGCACTCAGACACAAAACACGCACCCACGCACACACTGGTGGCAGACAACGCCCCTTTCATTTCCAGTGTCTGAAACTTGGAGCCTCTCAGCAAAGTTACGGTCTGTGTAAAGAAAATATCCGCAGGGGGGAGCACTGCAGCAAAGGCTTAAAGGGAATATGATATATGATCAGGAATGATCAAACAAAAAAAACTATCCTCATTTTTAAAGATATGCTATACAAATCTCCAGACTGAGAAGCAAATATTTTAGGAATACTTTAGAATAGCTATTATAGTAACTTGTTTAAAATATCCCATACCAGGAATAACTCACCACAAAGACATTTAGTCACTATAACAGTGTTATTGGTTTATTAAAGAGGGGATCCCATAGAGAAAGTTCCGTGCAGCATTCAAACAACATGCAAACAAAAAATAAGTAATTGACTTACCGAGTGTAGACCGTGAAGATGTGTGGAATTCCAGATGTGACTGTGACTGTGAGTGTGAATGTGAAAAGATAAATTGAGGGATGATAAATTGGAGGGAAAAAAAACAGCCGTCAAAGGTGACAAAACAGCAGCTGGAGATCTCACTGGTAGTCTCAAAAAAAAGTTTGAAAACGCACGTTCTCTGTAAAGGCTGTCCTGAGCTCGTGTGGGAGGGCCGGAGGGCTGGAGCTGGGTGTGGTTTGAGATTTGCGACATGCGAACATGCGCGTGTGTGTGTGTGTGTGTGTGTGTGTGTGTGTGTGTGTGTGTGTGTGTGTGTGTGTGTGTGTGTGTGTGTGGACTTGTTTAACTATATTCGTGGGGTCCAAAAACCCAGTATACTTGTGGGGTCCCAACAGCTTTGTGGGGCCAAAATGCTGGACCCCACAAGTTTAAAGGGCTGTTTGAGGGTTAAGACTTGGTTTTAGGATTAGGGTTAGAATTAGGTTATGGTTAGGGTGAGGGTAAGGGTTAAGGTTAGGTATTTAGTTGTGATGGTTAAGGTTAGGGTAAGGGGCTAGGGAATGCATTATGTCAATGACGGGTCCCCACTGATATGTGAAATAAACTTGTGTGTGTGTTTTTTTTTTTTTTTTTTTTTTTTTTTTTTTTTTTTTTTTTTTTTTTTTTTTTTTTTTTTTTTTTTTTTTTTTTTTTTTTTTTTTTTTTTTTGTTTGTGTGTTTTTGTGTGTGTGTGTGTGTTTGGGAGTGGGTGTGTAAAAATAACTAAAAACAATTAATAAAAATGAAGTAAGATTAAAATTCTTGTGGCAGACAAGAAACGGCAGAGGTCAGACGGAGAGTGAGACAAAAGGAAATGAAAAGGATAAAGGGGGATGAAAAGTCAAGAAGAGGAAGGAATACAGTCTGGAAAGAATAGTGAAAAGGAGCAACAGGGCAAATGTTTATAAGAGAGAAATAGAGAGGTGAAAAGGAGCAGAAGAATATGAGGTTTTGCACATAATTATCATGATTTTATAAATATTATTTCCCGTTTTTTTCCACGTTTTCATTTATATTAGCCTACAGGTTGAAGTGGATCAGAGTGTTAGTGGAGTAGTCATTTTCCTTTTCATCTGGGAAAACTCCTTTTTTTTATTGTTGTGGTGTGTTTCTGCACCACACCTCCCTGAACAGGGTGGGCAGAACTGGAAGAGGTCAGTTTGTGTTTCTCTCTTTTCTTGGCTGGCTATCATAGCTCATTGTAATTAAAACAGGTATTCTCTTTCAACTGCCAAAAATGTAAGACATATCACTTTTTAGATTCCACATGGTTTCATGTCTACAACAAAACACATTCATGAAAAGGTTAGAGCAATTAGCAATCAACATAGGCTGTTAGAAAAAGAAATGTTCTGTCCCTCTTTTTTGTTTTCATCCCCAGCTTCTCTGCAATCAAAGTTCTACCCTCTGTCAAACCCCACCAGCTGTTTCACTTCATTTCTTTTACGGCATTTTCCGCTGTCATTCTTACACACAAGAACATTTTTGGTCAGATTGCTCGAGTACTCCAGACTTTACAACAAGCTCAATATTCATGCTTTCTGTCCCATCATTTTACCCTTTTAGATTGCCACAGTTCTGTAATTTTGGTACAATATGCGCTCAATGTGGTTTTGACTATATTTTTAAGTCGTTCTGCAATATTTGAGATAGTAAAAGGAATAGTTTTATATTTTAGTAAATGCATTTATTGACTTTCTTACTGAGAGTTGGATGAAAAGATTGATACCAATCTCATGTATGCTCGGTAAATATGAGGCTACAATCAGCAACTGTTTAGCTTAGTTTAGCTTAGCATAGCACAATGACTGGAAACAGGGGAAACAGCTAGCATGTCTCTGTCCAAAGGTATAACTAAATTAGCCTGCCACCACAGTGAAGACAAGACTCCAGGAAGTCACTGTGCAGGCTGCTCTCATTAACCATTCATACATATAGCTATGAAAAGTAATGCACTGTAATTCATATGTATTCCATGTATTTATTGCTGTATGCACCACATTGACTGCTGCTGTAAAAGGGCACTCTGGTCTGCATAGGGAGGAGGTCAGGGTGGATGGGTAGGTCATAAAATGGAGCGCTTTCAAGCAGGGGAGCTGAGTTCTAAGTCCTGGGGAAAACACAAGACGTTTACCCAGGAAACGCGTGTTGGTGTCCCGGTACTGCCCCAGGGGGCCAGTGTTTTAATCCCAACCCCGATAATTTTTCTAATCTTAACTAGTCACTTTGGTGCCTAAACTTAACTTTCGTCGCCGCATAACGACTACCTTTTGTTGGCTAGCGTACCTCCTATGTGGAGATTGTAGGCCAAAAAGCCATCACCTTCCGTTAGCATTCCATTGACTCCCATTCATTTTGGCGTCACTTTAACAGCGAATAACTTTACATCTGAAGCGTTTAAAGACTCTATTTAGCCATTGTTTATTTCTAAAGAAACACGACAATGTATAAAAGGCTCCATTACCTTGTATCTCACGTTATGGCTCCGTAGCAGACGTTTTTGTAAAAATAGGCTAATGACCACGCACCTTTCTGTCGCACAGTAGAGAAATTACCGTATAGTCAGGAGAAGCTCACAGGCAGTTTCGATTTACATTAGCTGTTTACGTTTAATTACTAATGTTAGCTAGCATTTTAGTTAGCAATAATTAGCCTGTGCCTAAATTATCTCCTTACATATACCTACTGCAAGATTGGGAATGATTGAGATTTCTCTTGGCACAGCTACCAGAAGACTTACAGCTTTCAGACAGGTTGCTCACGTCACATCTACATCGTCAAGCTCAGTTTGAGGCTGCGCAGTACGCCCAGCCATCACCGGAAAAGTGACTTCACTGGTCTCCGTCGAAGTATATGGCGTCGCTGTGTCCATTCGTTTACTGTCTATGGCTAAAATGCAACTGCAACGGCCACTAAAAGGATTGTCACCTATGAGTGCTCTGTAGCAGGATGATAGTCACGTTTTGTCAGCTAAACTCAACTGCAATGGCCTCTGAAACGACCGGCCCCCTGGTGATACCTGGCTCACTGCAACCTTTTTTTCCGCTAAATTTAACTGTAAAGACTTAACTGTCACGTGACCGGTTGTCACGTGACCAGCCGGCGGTCACCTAATTTCGTAGGAGATCATGCAAATTGTTGTGCATAACTTTTCATACGATATCATACGAACCCGTTCATGTGAATGTATTGCACTGCGCTGTGCCAAGAATAGTCTAGCCAAGAGATGTTTGCATTCATTTTCAGCTGAAGGTGTAAAAGGCCTGTGTTTACAAAATGCCACACCCATCTCTAAAAGCATATCAGCCCTGGGGCTGAGTCGACAAACAGCTGTCACATCGAGACTTTCCATTTGCAAAGAATTGATATTTGAAAACACTTGACTGAAATCTGAACAATTACCCAACCTGGAAAGGTTTGCTCTGGTCAGTTTTATACCAGTTTTACACCTGATTTACATAATGACCTTAGGACATCAGGGTCTTTGTTCGTCCCCTGTGCTCAGTGGTCCGATGTTGCCATTGTGACCAGATGGGATTCTTTTGTGGGGTCATAAGGAGACAGTTAGTTAGGACAGGCACGAGGTAATGAAGAGGGCATTGTCAAGGTTTGTTGAGCAGCACATAGTTCTTTGCATTTTCCAGACGGCCACGACACGGGACTGCCATCACTGCTGGAATAAATGGGAATCCATCCATCCAGCCTGATGTAAACACTTTGACATTACAAGTTTTAAATCTTTACATTTTAAGTAAATGAGTGAGGTTGTGCTTACAATTAATTAAATTCTAGACGTAGAAGTGATTAATAGTGTGCAGTGTGCTCCATTAAGGACAGGGGTGAGAGGGGTGGCACTAGGGCTGGTTCTCGATACCTTTAAGGTATCGACGGATATAACTACCAAGTAGTATCGAAAGTTCTCCAGTCAAACGATACCTGCATTCGATCATTTTGTACGGAGATCTAGAAATATATGATCATTTGTGTGGTTTTGCTTGCCAATCACTGCATACAGTCTGTGGTGGTGAAGTCAAGCATGGCGGAGTTGGCAGCTCCGCGTGCCGAGATGCTTCCATTTACATGATGGGTGTCAAATGATGTAGAAAAACTCTAAACTCTATACTTGTTGAAGAAGATTAAACCTGCACACCGGCAAATGGACAGTGTGTCTCCTAGCAGCACCTGCTCTCAAATATCCATAAAAAAGTGATCCTCTTTTTAAAAAAAGTGGAAAAATGTGCATAATAGCCTCAGTATCGTTATATGTTTCCTTACATAAAAAGTAAGGAGAATTCAAAATTCAATTTCTCTTCAAATCAAATAAGAACCAAAAAAGGACACTGTCAAATATATCCAGAGAAGATTACAGACTGCTTCTGACACTTTTCACTGACTGGTGGTGTATATTTTTCGCAGTTAAGCTCCAATGTTAGATTCAAAATTTGACTTTGAATTTGAATTTTTGAAAGTGACAAAAGTCCACCAATTAGGATACTGTTTGACCCTTTTCTTTTATACATGTTCTTACAGCACACAGCAGGAAGGAATGATATTAGGATTTTTTTTTATAAAGCCTCAGGATGCCTCGCTTGTGCTGCTGTGTGATAATAGTAGGTTGCCTTGAAAAAAAAATTATCGTTAAAACACAAATTACTCTCAGTGTTTGCCTACATTCATATTTGCACACGTCATGTGCACAAACTCATACACATTCCCAAGAGTTATCAAATATCATATGAATAAATATAAAGTGCTGTGCAGGCAAGAGAGGAATGGATGGAATCGGCACGTTGAGCTTATGTTGCTACATTACTTCACTCACATCACCCCAGTACTGAAGTCTCTACACTGGCTTCCAGTGCCTCAAAGAATTGATTTCAAAATACTTTTGCTGGTTTATAAATCACGGTTTAGGGCCAAAATACATTTCTGATCTGCTACTACACTATGACCCACCCAGACCTCTCAGGTCATCTGGGACAGGTCTTCTTGATGTCCCCAGAGTCAGAACTAAACAGGGGGAAGCAGCGTTTAGCTTTTATGCTTCACATATCTGGAACAAACTCCCAGAAAACTGCAGGTCCGCAGCAACTCTCAGTTCTTTTTAATCAAAGCTAAAGACCTATCTTTTTGATGTTGCCTTTCTTTAAATAACTGTTCATTTGCTATACTGAAGTTGCATTGATGACACTGTATGACATTCTATGTGCTATATGCAGCTATTCTAACTGCTCTTTACTGTTTAATTTCTTATACTGCACTGTAACTTTTATTCATGTATTTTATCTCTCAGTTCTTATACTGCACTGTCAATTTCATTCTTGTCTTTTATCTAGAACTCAAAAAACACGGGTGTGACAATAGATTATCCATACAAGGACCACGACTGTGAACTGGTCAGATTTAGTCTGTGAACTAGGTCAATAAGAAGGACAACGTCTGTGAACTTGTTAGATATTTCTGTGAACTTATCAAGAGACAGACTGTGAACTGTCCCGGATTTAGCAAGGTTCACTGAGATTAAACTAAGCTTTGTAGCGACGGCTGCATCGTAGTGAAAAGTAGAACTACTGCAATCTTGTAATGGGTAACGAAAACACCAAGTCCCTTTTTTTAAATTTATTTTTTAATCATTTTTACCTGTTTTAATTAGTTTTTTTTTAATCGTTTTTAACTGCTCTTTAATGTTTTATGTAAAGCACTTTCAATTGCCCTGTTGCTGACATGTGCTATACAAACAAAGCTGCCTTGCCTTGCCTTACATTGTAACACTTAATACAATGGACTCTCTTTCTCATTTGCTCATCGGAGACCTTGCCAGTAGACATGCACACACACACACACACACACACACACACACACACACACACACACACACACACACACACACACACATACACACACACACACACACACACACACTACTAATTTGTCTCTATTCTGGAGGATCGTACCTCAAAATTTCAAAAACTTTGTGAATTATATCCTGGACTTGTATGGGTAGAGATAAAACTACCCCTGCATCACTGTTAGTGTATCTTTTATTGTTTCTGTCACCTGTGTGTCACCCTTCAGCATGCTTGTTTTTCATTTCAACATCACATTGGTGCACATAACAGCACACACACACACACACACACACACACACACACACACACACACAGGCTGACAGGGTGCCTGTTTAAACAACAAAGAAATCCCATCACCCTCCCCGGTACCACTGCTCTCACCCAAACACACTTTTGTGCATAAATACACACACACAGTGGTGGGAACAGGTTTAACCTCTCTGCCAGGTGTCAGGTGGCCTCCGCCCATCAACACACTACACACTACAGCTCCACCCTGTAATTAGGCTTTTCATTTAGTACAGTGTATCTCACCTTGGGCAGAAATCTCGTTTTTGCTGGCCATCTATAATTTTAAATGTGTATAGCAATGGGTCCTATCATAGGAAGGATTTCCTATACAAAATATTACATATTCAATGTTATGATAAAAAGAAAAAAACAATGTGAATAAGTTTAGTTTCAGAAGCAAGACAGACCCAACCCACATTGTGAACCCAGTGTTTAAGACATGCTTTCCCTTTTCTGGAGTATATGACCCAGAGGCTAAGAGTATTGCATAATAAAAGTGGACGAGGCCCAACTACTGCAAATCTACATGCACACATCAAACATTACCAGTGGTTGAAGAAGTATTCAAAACATATATTTAAGTTTAAATCCTACATCACAAGTAAAAAGCCTGCAGTCAAATGTTAATAAGCTACGGAGCCCCCCTGGTCCCACTTTGTCAAAAAAATTAATTATAACTATCTTGTGGCCACGAGATAGTATCTTGAGGCCTCAAGATACTATCTTGTGGCCTCAAGATAACCATCTTGTGGCCACGAGATAGTATCTTGAGGCCTCAACGTAATAAGCACTATTGGCAGTAAATAAAAATTATTACTTATTATGCGAGGTTGCCTCTTCCAGGGTGCTGTAATATCATATTTATCATATTAGTGCAAAATGATATAATATGTGCTGTCTATATGAGCAACAGTTTAATGTTGTAGCTGGTTGAGAGCTACTTTAAATCTATAACAATGCATTAAATGATCATGTTTGTGAAACACCTTACTTATAACTATAGTTTTCCATTTGATGTTGTGTGAAAATCACATTTCTAGATAACACACTCTTACCCTAGCACCAGTTTGTGCCTCTCATTTATTACATTGATGTCACAGCACCCAATTTGTTTTAGGTGCTCTGGTGGTAGAGTGCTCGTCTACCAATCGGAAGGTCAGTGGTTTGATCCCTGACCCCTGCAGTCTACGTGTCGAAGGGTCCTTGGGCAAGACACTGAACACCGACTTGCTCCTGATCCTGTGCCATCGCTGTGTGAATGTGCATGTGCTTAATGTTTGTCTAATGAGCAGTCGTCACCTTGAATGGCAGCCTCGGCCACCAGTGTATGAACGTGTGTATGAATGGTGCCTGTAGTGGGTAAAGTGCTTTCAGAGTCGTTAAGTCTAGAAAAGTGCTTTATAAATGCATCCCATTTTCAGTCATTGAGTTTTTACAGTTCCTCCCGCAGCGTCCTCCTGTGTAGAGCCGCAGTGCAGCAAGCATGTAGAAAGTATCAAATCAGATGAAATAGTAGGCGAACTGTTTGTCATTTAAAATATGCATGTAGCAACTGACATTTGAGGCAATTAGGACATTTTGACACAGAACTGTAGAAAGAAATGTATTTTCATGAAACTTTATACCAGCAATAACTGGAGTCTGCTGGCAGCTACTTTCAAACAGTATAGTGCCTCCTGTGTGACCATTAAAACTAAAATCTCCCTACCGTCTCTCCTTCCCCAGCACTTCTACTACCTGGATGCATGCCAGACACACACACAAACACACACACACACAACCAAGAAAACACACACATAGATGTACAGCCAGACAGGAAGCAACCCCCCACCTCCCCTGTTCCTGTTTCTCACAGCATACATGCATGTGTGTGTGTCCATGTTCGCTCTGTGAGGCCTGCTACTGGAGGCAATCAGCAGGAGGCAGATTGAACAGCACAGGAAAATAAACGACATTAAGACATGAGATAGAAGATAGTGCAGGATAGAAGCAATATTACTGGACTGTACATACAATTATACAGAAGGAAAGAAACAGAGATAGTGACCAAGCCAGAAAGATGTGATTGTGGAACAATGCTGGCAGTCAGACTGTTTTCTACACCTCTCTCCTTCTGCCTCCCTTCCTCTTCTCTGGCAGTGGGGGGGGAGAGGCTCAGGCAGTGTTTACAGTGATGCAGATACATTTTCCATTGACAATGCAAGACTTAACACAATTTTAGTTTAATGAATGTTGTATATTTTTTCTATTGTCCAGACTTTTTCGACAAACATTGATATTAAAAAAAAGATGAAATAGAGGAATTGTCATGGGAAAGAAATTCTGTGGATGTTGTCAGACAGCTGCATCAGTTAGAAATACTGGTTTTATGAAGGATCGTGAATACTACAGTACTGAGATCCATCAGTGCTCAGCTGAAAGTCAGCACATTGCCCGTGTTAGTGAGAGGTTTGTCACATACATTCATCCAAGAGTATTTTCAAAAAGTGTGGTTTTCCCTGCACATGACAATACATATTTCCAAATGTATCCACTGTTTGGGTTGTCAATACTGTCTAAAGGTGTGGATTGTTGGCTAAAAAAGAGGCTGAAAAGAGGAAGAAATACTTTAAAAATGATGTGCATTAAATGGGGGCATCTGTGTTTACACCAACAGCCTTGGGGAGACACAAGGTTAAAACAACAAAACACAAAGAAGTGAAAAAAACATTCAGTAGCTGCACACCTCTCACCCTTTATTGCTTCCACCATCCTTTTCTCCTTCTCTCCCCACCCCAAACCCTGCATAGTCGACTATGTGTGTATGTACTATGTGCGTGTAACCAGACCAGTGTGGTAAATATAAAAGATCATATACACACAGTCACACAAACACATAGGCTGCTTTCCCTTGCATTTGCATCCCCAGATTTTAATTTATTTGCATAAGCACCTGGCCACATGAGACAACGTTGGACAGAGAAAGAGGCAATAGGAGCACACTGGACTAAGATTGCTGGAGATTTAGGTCAGGAGCCTGGCAATATCATGGGTTTGTCCCTTGCAAACACACACACACGCACACACACACACACACACACACACGCACAAACGCACGCACACACACCCACACACACACACACACACACACACACACACAACAAAAGGGAGCCAGAGCCACCCAAATTAACAAGGAAATGACCACTGGCACAAGTATTACACTGATAAGGCCGCCATTAAGGATCTGTTATTTACACAGTCATTATGGTTTATCAGCACTGTCTCTTTCTCTTTTTCACAAAAGAACACATACACAGAATCAGCCACATCAGCCACCCACTGTTCACTGTAATCATCTCATTTATTTGTCGAAACCAAATATTTTATGATCAAGGTAAGATTGCTAATTGTGTGTGAGTGTGTGTGTGTGTGTGTGTGTGTGTGTGTGTGTGTGTGTGTGTGGTGTGTGTGTGTGTGTGTGTGTGTGTGTGTGTGTGTGTGTACGCCCTGTTTAACTATATTTGTGGGGTCCAGGGTGAGGGTAAGGGTTAAGGTTAAGGTTAGGCATTTAGTTGTGATGGGTAAGGTTAGGGTAAGGGGCTAGGGAATGCATGATGGGTCCCCACAAATATAGTGCCACAAACCTGTGTGTGTGTGTGTGTGTGTGTGTGTGTGTGTGTGTGTGTGTGTGTGTGTGTGTGTGTGTGTGTGTGTGTGTGTGTGTGTGTGTGTGGCTTGCATGAAAATGCATTTGTCAAATAAATGATTATAGGCAAGTAAATTTCGGGAAGCTGACAATAATATTTTTATTCCAGTGCCACAAACAGCTTATCCAAGGTTCATAGTGTGCCGCATTTCAAAAGTTTGAAAAGTCTTGACTTGACAGCTGAATAACTATAATCTCCATATTTTACTGATTTGAACATATCCCCAAACATACAGTGTCACGTTACATCTGCACAATGTCTAGAGCAAAAAATTTTTTTAAAGTAAAATGTAATTAAATTAGTGTAATTAAATTAAGAATAAATAGCCTCACTGTTTGTGATCGCGTGTATTTCTTGACTTCAGAGTTATTGCTCGATCACATTCAGTAAATATTTTTTTTTCATTTCTATGATAGGATATGCAGTGTTTCTTTCTCTCGAAGGAGAGAAAAACATTTCTATCTAACACTGTGCGACCAGAAATAGGCTGCTAGCCTAGCTAATCTCCCTTCCTTTACATAAACACTTAGACAGTCGAGGACACAAACAACTTGCTTCCCTTCCTTGGAAAAAAAAAGATATTTCATTGTCATCACAACTGCCCGCCAACTGTCAATGTAGACACACACACACACATACACACACCAAGACAGAGATAACCATGGTTATTTTGGGGTTATTCTGTTCCGGCAGTGAGTCAGGACAGCTGAAAGGCCAACACCCGCCTTCTCCTCTCCACTGACCTCTGACCTCTTCAGACTGTGTGTGTGTGTGTGTGTGTGTGTGTGTGTGTTCATGTACACAAGCTCTCATGCCTTCTGCACTTGGATGAAGGCTGTTTGAAGTGTGAAGGTGTGAAGTACCTGAAACTTGGACTGCATGTGTGTGCACATATTCTATTACAAAAAATATATATCTTGAAAGATACCGCATATAGCAATTTAGAGATTTGCATTTGTTCTCACTCAGGGAGTGTCCACACACACACACACACACACACACACACACACACACACTTACCTAATGTGGTTTTTTTTTTGATTATTTTTTGGGGCATTTTCACCTTTAATGGATAGGACAGCTTAGCTATGAAAGGGGGGGGGGGAGACATGCAAGAAACTGTCACAGGTCAAACTCACAACCTCGACCTTCTGCATCGAGGAACAAACCTATACATGTTTGTGCACCTGCTCTACCAACTGAGCTAACACAGCCACACCTAAAGTGTTCTTTAGAATCAGAATCAGAATCAGAATCAGAAAAGCTTTATTGCCAAGTACATTTCTTACACACGCATGTCACACATTATCTAAAATAAGTTAAACAAACAGGTTAACAGAACAGACAATATAAGTATAAATATATAAATATATGTGTAATATAAGAGTAATATAAAATAAGAGTAACAATTAAGATAAAAAGAGTAGATTAAGTACAGTGGCATGTAGAGCCAGAGGTGGGTGTGAAGAGAGTCAGGGTGGTTTCCAGGCCTTGTTAATAAGGCTAGTGGGGGAGGGGAAAAAGCTGTCCTTGTGACGTGAGGTTTTGGTCCTGATGGACATGATAGTGAGTAATGATTTTGCGAAGTCTATCTTTAATATTTTTTATGTGTGTGGGTGTGCATTACTAGGAATTATCGTTGGGTGTGGACGGTGTAACAAACATTCCTGTTTCTGGGGTGAAAATGTCAAAATCTTTGTCACTCTCTCCAAACACAAACACTCACGTGTGGTTGGACACCAGAGTGTCGGCCAACAAGGTGCAGTTCAAACAGTTAAAATAGTCTCCGAGGGGATGGCCCGGCATGACCGTAGCAGCTGAGAATTTCATAAGAGAGGGAGGAAAGAGGAGGATGGAAGGAAGAGTATAGGATCTGAGTGTCCCTAATCACCAGGCCACCCTGACACACTAATTTATTTCAGTAAAATCCAGTCTCCCATGTTACAGTAAAGTCTAACATGTTGTCCCATCTATCCACGCCAACATTCTCCCTGTGTTGTAAATGTGTTCTTCTACAAAAATGTTACCCAACTTCCTTTTTTTCTGCAGAGGGACAATCATAATAATTACCACGATTGCTAAAGAGCTTTGTCACTTGAACATAAGCAAATGTTGATTATGACAACTTGACATAAAATTTGTTTGGGATGTCTTTGTAATGACAACTTGACATAATGTCATCCTGATTAATGTCAGGTTGTCTTAATAAGGACACTCAATCCAAAGACATTTAATGTCAAGTTGTCATGACAAATACATATTCTGGTAATGTCATCCTGGTTAATGTCAAGTTGTCATTACAAAGACATCCCAAACTAATTTAATGTCAACTTGTCATGACCAAGACAAATTCTGGTAATGTCATTTTGATTAATGTCAAGTCGTCATAATCAAGACAACCCAAACAATGTCAACTTGTCATGACAAAAACCGAATGACACTTAATGACAAAAGTCATAAACGTTTATGACTTGTTTATAACGTTTATGACACTTTCATGACAGTGTCATGTCATAGTTATGACAGTGTCATGTCACGATTATGTCGATACCTTCAAGTAAAGTGTTAACGAGCAGGAGTGTACTGACAAGCTCAGTGGAACATTCAATTTAGGACCCCCTGCTGTACTCATACCGCTGTCACTATTACAATTATTAGTTATTAGTTACTAGTTAAGTGTGCAGAAACTAGACTCTCTATGGCAGGGATCTTCAAAAATTAAAAAGTCTTAACATGAATCCACCAAAATTCTAGCAAATATACTGTAACTCCCCACTGGTGATGGGCTTACTGGCCTATAGGTAAGGTAGTCACTAAGGAGTTAATCCTAAGGAGTAACTGGGCCACATGTGTGTTTAACATTAAAACATGATTTATAAACTCATGCCAACAGTTATTGTAGGCTATTTTAATAGCTTAGTTTTCTATACAAAAAGGTATGTGTAAAGGCTCTAGGCCGCCCTCCACGTTACTGTAGGCCCAGTTTAATATGCAACTTCATTTAATACAATATATTTAGTAGGGGGGCCCTGCTACATCTCTCATTCAGTTAAGGGGTCCTTGGCTTAAAAAGTGTTGAAGACCCCTGCTCTATGGAACAATGTATTAGTGTCTGCCCATACAATCTATACATATTCTGACAAACTGAAAAAGCTGTAGCATTTATCACAGGGGTGGCCAACAAGTTCAGCATAAAGAGCCACAAAAAAACAAGCACCATAGCAAAAAGCCACACAACACATGCAGGTCCACATTACAACAGCAACAGGTTTTTTTTCTTACTTAGACTGACTCAGTGGGAAACCTGACAGTCTTTGTTATCCACAATCCTTTTTAGGTCTGGTTGTACTCGGTTGTGGCCACTCGAAGCGACTCTTTCACCCATTTGTCACTAGAAGGGCTTTCAAACAATCTGATTCAGCAGTGAAAGGGTTAATGAGGAAGTTGATCTGTCTGTTTTCCTCAGGTTGCAGAATCTGTCCATAAAAAACTCTTTTTTTAACTTATCTGAAATGTTTCAAAAAGTAAATAAAAATCCACCAATAACACAGCCCCCAGCCGCACAGTAAGAGCCTCAAAGGAGCAGGCAAAGAGCCCCATACGGCTCTAGAGCCACAGGTTCGCCCTGATTTATCACATGCCTATACCTGAGTGATGAATGGAACGTGAACAACCAACATGCTCTATCAGAACTTAATGGCAGTACTTGAAAGTAAATTGAAATGAAACACACAAACACTTTGTTTTCTTCTGTACTTGTTTTTTGGAACATCACCATGTCCAGATCACACCCATCGTTTCTCCTTAAACGACTTACTTCCCCTTTCCTCTTCAACACACACACACACACAAAACTTCCTCTTATAATTCAGAAAAAATGTGAATTATGTTAAGGCTGGTGTGTGTGTGTGTGTGTGTGTGTGTGTGTGTGTGTGTGTGGCATTGTTCCCAGTGTGATGACTGATTGTACAGATAAGGCTTAACTTTTGTGCTGAGTAACTCTGTGACCAAACTCTGACCTGAGTCTGTGCATGCGTGTGTGTGTGCGTGCGCACATGCGTGTGTGCGTGCGTGCGCGCGTGCGTGCATGCATGTGTGTAGACCACTTGCTGAATGGACAGATGTCATCGCTCAAATGAACTGCATGTACTTGCACAAAATGCACAAAATGTTTGAAATGTCTACACCAGTTAGGGTTTATAATATAGCTATAACTTCTTGTTTCATTACAGAGAACAAATGCTCAATAATATTTACACATACATACATTTTGCCATGCTAGCAGCATGACTCTAGGGATGCTAATGTCTGCTGGTGAGTCTGTCCACCATCCACAGACATTCATGGTCCCTGGAGGACTTCCTGGTGAATCCGATTTCGGTGTTTCCCTGTACTTTTCTTCGAGTGCCACCATGACATTTCCATTTGTGGTTGTAGGTGAAATGTCTTAACTACTGAATAGATTGCCATGGAATTGTCCAGACATTCATGTCCCCCTCAGGATGAATAGTAATCACTTTGCTAAGTGGATTTTGTTGACAGAGCCAGGCTAGCTGTTCCCTCTGTTTCAGTCTATGTCAGCGGTGTCAAACTCAGTTTCACTACGGGCCACACTAGAAAATAAGAATCACATCAAGGGCCAGACACGTTTAGTTTATTGACATGATTTTATTTAATCGAAAAAGTCAAACATCTTTGAATGTATTATTGCATGTCTCATATACCCTTCTCCCTTACAGCTTGGTTGACATAAAGCCCCAAAAAAGAAACTTAGCCATCAAAGAAAAAAGGTTGAAAAAAGCGAGGGAAAAAAGTTGGAAAATGCGCCAAAAACTTTGAAAAAAAGTGCCAAAAGCGTCGACAAAAGTGACAAAAACTTCAGAAAAAGGATCAAAAACTAGGTGGGCCAAAATTTATTATGAACCGAAATTGTTATGAGGGCCGGATGAGTTTGACACGTGGTCTATGTGCTAAGCTAAACTGGTGGTAGCTTCATATTTACCATACAGACGTGAAGGTGGAATCAATCTTCTCATCTAACTCTCAGCAAGAAAGGGAATAAGTGTACATTGCGGTGTCAACACTGATCTCCTCCCTTCAGAGTCTTTGTTGTGTTCACACCGCACTCAGGTTGGGCACATTTCAAACACATGCTTGTTCTAAAGGAAAATATAGTTTCTTTACAAGCAGAGTCTTGTTTTCATTGGCTATTCATTTGTTTATGTATTGCAGTACATACCCAATGTATACATGTACTGTATATACACATGAGTACTAACTGCCACAATAGAAGTTTCATTCCTAAAAATCTAAAAATGCACAATATCATATCAGTGTTCAATAGGTGATATATAGTTGTTTTTCTCCCTGTCTAGAGATTTAGTGGAGCAGCGTACACAGGGTAATGTCAGCTTTGAGTGTCTTCTCTCTCCATTTAAAGAGCTAATGGGTCCTGGCATGGGAGGAATGGTGAAGAGAACGAGGAGGGAAATTATAGCCATTCCACAAACTGCTCTTCCTATCTAAAGTCTCCAGCTGAACTGTTGTTTTTCTCTGCGTAGACTTTCATTTCGCCTCGAGGGACAAATTAAACACCTAATGACACACCTGCCTTTGCTCTGTCTCTCTGTGCTGCACCCCTCTCTTAATACCTTATGTTTCTGTCTCAGTGTCTACTCTGTCCCTATCTTTCTTTTGAGGTCTGTTTTTGTCTTTCTCACAAAATGTTCTCATATCTGTCACTCAAGGACTTTTCTTACCTTTTTGTCTTTCTGCATAAATAAAATCTCCTCCTCAGTGTCCATTTATAACAGCCTCATCTACAAAGGTGTCTACAAATCCAGGACATCAGACACATTAAACGGAAACTCTTGCAATTTTACCTAATATGAATTCCCTTTGATCTTAATGCAATTTACAATCATTTGGCGTCCAGTTTTTTTTTCCTTTCTTCAGTGCCCAGACAACACAGTAAGATACTCTAGTTTTAATACACTGTGTTCTGGCCAACTGTTGGTTGACAACCTACAGTACCATGCACGGGCAAACAGTGGTGAGCAGTGAATAAAGCTTGTTAAATGTTTCTGTGAATACGTCTGTCAGTTAATGATAGATTGGCCAACACAAAGAAAATATCACATTACACAGTCTCGACAGGGCAAACAATTGGGGAAGGGGTAGACACATACACATAAACACACACACACACACAAGGGCACACAAATACAAATTTACCCATGTAAAAAACACAGATAACACAGCTAGTAATATGAAGGGATAATCACACACATTATATACACAGACATACACAGAGACACACCTAACACTTCTCCTTGTTCTTCGACTGCAGAGCCAGACAAATGATACTTTATGGACCAATCACCTTTTCCTATAATGCCAGTGAGCCAATGAAACAGCTTGTTTACAAAGTTCAAATGTATTTGGCCAGAAACAGCTGTGGGCTACAAAGACCCGCATAACAATATACTGTATGTAACACACACACACACACACACACACACACACACACACACACACACACACACACACACACACACACACACACACACTTGTCGTATGAGCTCCCACAGTAAGAAAAGGTAAAAGAGGTGGAGATATATTTCACCACAGTGACAAAGCTGTTAATATGTAGCATTTTTATCAGTGTCAATGTCAAAGTAACTTCTACTTAGGTCTATATGACCTGCAGTTCATGCCCTATTTGCGGCAGGCACCGAAAGGGAGTAAATCACCGCCATAGATGGCGACAGCCGGAGCCACCGTGAGCCGTCCACTTTGAGCTTTATTTTGGCTCTTCAGAAACCTATGGGTGACGTCACGGAGACTAGGTCCATATTTTACACAGTCTATGGGTGTTACTCATATCAACTGCATTGTTGATGCCTCCTGAGGATATTAGTGCCCGTTGCATTTTAGGACCCTCCTGAATTGTTGAACTATTCACCATTGCTATGTGATACATGGAAGAGGTCGGAGAGAAACATATTTTCAATTGCTCTGTACGTCTTGACTTGGCTTGAAATTATGTTAAAATTCCAATAAGTAGGTTAAAAATTGTGCTGGATTACAACATAGGGTACTTTGTTTCAGCAAATCTTGTCATTAAAAGAATGTGCATTGCATGAAACCATACATTGTCAGAAATCAATTAAGATCTATTACAGTAATTTCATCAGCTTTAATTCAGAGTTGTTTGAAACTTGAATACAAGCCCCAACTACTGTACTTGCCTCTCTCTGTTCCAAGAAGAATGTTTTTGTGTGCGTGTGTGTGTGTGTGTGTGTGTGTGTGTGTGTGTGTGTGTGTGTGTGTGTGTGTGTGTGTGTGTGTGTGTGTGTGTGTGTGTGTGTGTGTGTCTAATATCTATCTATCATCTATCTGTGCCTATATGACTGTAACATTTGCAAAACCCAGACAATAGCCACACCTAGTGGACACATTAATTCATCTTGTACTCCAGTAATCGCCAAAGTTTTAGGACAATAATTTCCTGCTTCTAATTCACAATCATGACAATTGTGACAATACTGAGGGATACTGAATGTTGTTACTGCTGAATGCTGATAAATTACGAGTAACACTAAATACAAAATGTAATATTTTTCCAGCTTAGTGCAGTTTTTTTTTAATTGTAGCAACAAAATTAGCTCATTATAAGTCAGTTTTAAAATTATATTGTTTGGTTAACCCCTGCAGCAGCTCTTTAAATAAGACTAAAGTAAGCTAAAGTATGACTCTTATAAAACTCTGAAAATGAAAATATTTGCACATTCAAGTCTTGCAAATTCTTATCTGCTTTATAAAAATGTATAATAATAATAATAATAATGATAATAATAATAATAATAATAATAATAATAATAATAAAAGTTTAAGTTGTGTTTAATTAAGTTTAATTGTGTATGTCATCTGTATTCTGTTTAGTTATCATCAAAGCAACCCAACACAGGCTTGATTGATATAAGCTGGAATGCACAATCCAAAAATAGTATGTATGAACATTTTTCAAAATAAATTGAGATACTTGTATTAATGAAATAACTCTTTTGTTTTTGCATTTTTCTTCCTCTTGTCTACAATGGAAGGTCAAAGGTCAGGTAAGAAAAAGTGCACTCCACACACACACACACACACACACACACACACACCCACACACACACACACACACACACACACACACACACACACACAGATAGAGTTGAATAACGTTGTTTTTTTTCTTCATTTAGGGGATCGAAACTTCATGTAGTGCGCTTCCGGAACCTTCGAAGGGGGAAGACTTTAACGGGAGGACACAACACTCGTGCAAAGATGTCAAACGTACCAGATAATGCAAATGAGCGTAAGTTGTTTTTTTTATTCATTTTTAGGACGTTTAGACAATATAGCAAGCTGATTCACAATTTGTAATATTATATATTGCCTTTACTGTAAGGTTGTGGTGGGTTATAAACAAACGTTTCAGTTACTGTGACAACACTGTAACGTTAACGTCACTTGCAATATTCCGTAGTAGCTAAGTAAGCTAGCTAGTTTTCAGGGATGTCCAAGCAGGGTATCAGTTAACGTTAGCTAAAATATCATTACATATTCATATGGACTGGTACTGCTGACTGTGTTTTAAAAAAAATAAAATAAAATTAAACAGAAATCGCCTGTGAAGTTCAATGACGCACTTACTAAAGTGTTTCTCCTGACGTGACAGCAGCCATTAAAGTGAGATAACGAAGTCAGCGGATAAATGTCATTGCAGAAATTGTTCATTTTTGCCTACACAAGATATTATAAATACACAGGGCTACTTAAACAGTAACGTTACTGAATGTATTTGTAAAATGAAACGCCACACCACTCTTTGACGTGTTGCCGAGTCCTTATGACCCAGTTCTCAGCCTCCAGAATCAGTCTGGTAAATGACACAAGTTACTATCTGTTATTTACTGATAACATATACCACATTTAACCATATTGTTCGGCAGTATTAAGTTGTATAATAAATATAGAAAATTGTATATTTTTTTATCCCAATCCTAAGCATCCAGATTAATTTTAGTTCTCCATTTAATTGTTCTTAATGTTAAAATCATTATTTGTGTCTTTTATTGAAACTATAGGATATTACACCGAGTGAAATATTCAAACCCAAGACTTATTATTTTGGCTGCAAAAAAAGACACCTTGTGTGACATTTTATACACATTTCCACAGCATTCACCTCAACATAATTTGCTCTGTGTTGAAACTCTGGCATCTCTACTAAAATACTGACCCACCAGCTGGCAGTGGAGCTGAAGAGCGTGAAGAAATGTAGTTCAACTATAGATTTAAGTTTATCTTTATCCACAGAACACGTATTTGGGGTGTGATTAGTTTAAGATGATATGATAAAGACCACACACTGATAACTGGTCTGTGTTTTATTCTTTCAGACTGCCCGGGTACAGAAAGTGATCAAGCAGGGAAGACTTCGTCATGTCAGGGCTGTCCCAACCAGAAAATATGCGCTTCTGGAGCCACCAAGGCCCCCGATCCTGGTAAGACTGTTACAAAATCTTGGTATTGGTATGATAATTTGATATGTACAGTTCAGCAAATACATGTGGAACTATTGGGATGAGTTAAAGGAGAATTCTGGACGATTTTTACCTGAATCTTGATCGCTATATGTCTCAGAATACTGTCAATAGGGGAAAAAAAAGTGGAGTTGCTGCAGCTAATGGGCAGAGCTCCCAGTTAGCTAAAATGGCAGTTGTCGGGCATCTTATAAAGAGTGCCTTTGTGCCTCTTAACAGACACAAATGCAATTAAAATGTCTGTTCAACATGAACGGGGCCCTTATGTGACAACAAGATGCATTTTCAACTCCGACATTGTGAAGAAACTGTTTAAATTCCAAGTTTGTACTTAAGAGGCACAAAGGCACTCTTTATAAGATGCCTCGTCAGCTGGCATTTTAGCTAACTGGGAACTCTGGACGTAGCTGCAGCAACTCCAGTTTGCTAGCACCGATTTTGCTCGTTTCTTTTCCTATCGACAGTACTCGGAGATATATAGCAATCAAGATTCAGATACAAATCGGCCGTAATTCTCCTTTTAAATGGAACCAGAGGAGTAAGTAGCTTTAAAACAGCCATCATTTCAGGTAACCCTTGTTTTGTCCCATTTGAGAGCCTTCTCCATCCTTCATCTCCTCCCCCTGTCTCATCTCCAGCCATAGCCGAGATAGGAGTGAAGCTGTCAACAGTCAAACACAAGATCCTCGTGCTGTCTGGGAAAGGAGGAGTAGGGAAGAGTACCTTCAGCGCTCACCTGGCTCACGCCCTGGCAAGTGACAGCACGAAGGAGGTAATATTTTGATTTTGGTATTCAACACGCAAAATATACCGGAGTTTAAGGCCGGCCACACACTGGCTGCGTCGCGCGAGCGTGGCGTTTCTGTAGCGTGTCAGCTGCGTGGCGTTTTCTATGTCTTTGCACACCAGAAACGTGTCTGACATGGCGCTGCTGCTGCTAGCCTTGTCTGGACACCAATTGATAAAATGAAATACCATGTTAAACATAAATATATACTGATTTGATTACAGCAAAGACAATGTCGGCAGTATTGACCGCAAAATAGGCTACAGAATATTTTGTTCTGTATTGACAGGTGCAATATTTGAAAATCGATAATTATTATAATTCTTTTTTAATTACATTTATTTCTGCATCTATGTCAAAACCTAGAGACTTTCAAATATCAACATGTCAGTTATTAATATGTATTTGTGTCAAAATAACATATAAACATCTTTTCCTATGATAGAGATAGAGCGAGGTAGAAGTGAGAGGGTGACGGTGATTAGCTTTGGAGCGAGTAGCAACTCTAGAGTCATAATGAGAGAAACAAAGCGTCTCCCCTGTTCTTTCTGACCACGGTGGGAAATCTGGAGCAGGAAAAGTTAACCCTCTCCTATAAAATGGCCTTAAGTCTAACCCAGTTGTTTTTTCTTGTGGAAATCAACTAAACGCCACTAGAGGTCACTACAGACATGGGTTAACAGAGGTTTAAGGTCACAAAGTTCTGTATAAGGGCAGACTTCTACAGCTAAAACCTTTTGGTAACTAGGTAACTAAGTTTTTCACCATGTGATCTTCTGAAGGCAACACTATAAGTGTCAAAATAATACAATTACATTTAAAAAGAGGTAATTTCATAGCAGCCATGTATCGGTTATTGCACCGGCATTATTTCCAATACCTGCAAGAAGGACACAATGTCAGTATTGTAGGTAGGTAATGGACACATGAATTGTTCACTCACCTGAGGAGATTTGTATAAAAATAATCTTATAGGTTAATATAAGAATGATTCCCTCTGCAATTTTAATGTAACCTATTATCTTTGACAGATTAATGATGCTGCAGTAGGTTGTAAGGAGACAGAGTTATTTCAAAAATAAATTCTTTCCTTAGCTTTTAGTGATTGGGTCGCTGAATTGTAAAATTACAAAGCTGAGTGTGCTGCATTTTTCTGAATCACAGGAGTGATCCTTAAAAGGGAACTACTACATCATATAACCAGTTCATCGGCTGTTTAGCTGCAGTCCGACTTGTTTGCGACACAGCGATCAGGTCCAACTTAGTATGTAGCTGCATTTAAAACCCCTGCAAGTTCGCGTTTAGCTAAACCGCAGCTAAGCTAGTCAGTGACACAGCAGTCATCGTTGTATTTACGATAACTTAGTTGCAGCACTAAGCTGGCTGAAACGTGCGATATACTCGCCGTTTCCGACCTGTCTCGCGCCAGTGTGATGTCATGGGAGCGCCATAACTCGTACTCGCGCGTAGGTGGTCGCGACACTAGTTGCAGTCTTCTCCTGAACAGAGGTGGCGGTAGTGAGTAAAGGCTACCGACTTTGCTATTTCTACGAACTAGAAGAAGGAGAAAAAGGTAAACAATGGCGAAGAAGAGAAGCACTTTGAATACTTCAGAATGTCTGCACAACGATTCGATGACCTACTTGGTCGGATGAAGCCTTTCATTCGCCATAAAAGAACTCCTCTTAATTCAGTAACTTCACAAAAGAGACTGCAGTCACTCTGAGAGTCCTGGCATCCGGTTACCCTCGAGCTTGTTCAGGCTTCCTGTTTACCTCTGGTCGCGCACTCAAAATCCTGGCGCGCCAGCGAGATCTATTTCATTTTGACGTCACATTGGCGCGCGAGAGGTCGAGTGCGGCGACTGTAAAGAGGCCCTTAGTGTGGATGGAAAATACCTGTGTTACTTCTGCGTGGATTCAAAGTGTCATCTTCTGCTAACCTAATATTTACCTCAAGAGGTCAGTTTTCAGATCAGTTTAGCCTGTCACCGATTCCACTACACTAGAGACGTAAGAGTCTTTGTTTTCTGCTCTCTCTCTCTCTCTCTCTCTCTCTCTCTCTCTGTTCTAGGTTGCCCTGCTGGATGTAGATATCTGTGGTCCATCCATTCCTAGGATCATGGGCTTAGAGGGAGAACAGGTGAGTTAAGGGCAGATATGTCAGCAGCAATACACAAGCGTACTTCGAAGGATTTTTTTAATTTAATTTTGTAACTATGACGTCAGTCATGTTAAGCTTTTACTTCATTGTAGGTCTGTAATCTGTTCTCTTGTGCACAGGTTCACCAGAGTGGCTCAGGCTGGTCTCCTGTGGTGAGTCAATTCAAACAGTTAGTAAGTCCTTTTAGTGTTTGTTTTGAAAGAAATTGCTTTTTTAATAAGTGTGACTGTGTGTGTCTGTCTGTGTTGCCTATGTTGCAGTATGTGGATGACAACCTGGCAGTCATGTCTATTGGCTTCCTGCTCAGTAGCCCTGATGATGCTGTCATCTGGAGAGGACCCAAGAAGAATGGTATTGTTTTTTTCAAGATTTTAAATCCTTTATTAGTCCCACAATGGGGGAATTCATAATGTTGCAGGGGATAGGGGGGGAAAAGCACAAGCCACTCTAAAGATAAACGAACAATAAATGGTAGCACTTTACTTGAAGGTATCTACATAAGAGCGACATGACAATGTCATGAACGCATGACACTAGGGGTGGGAATCACCAGAGGCCTCACGATACGATATCATCACGATACGATATTATTGCGATTTTAAACATATTGCAATATTCTGCCATATATTGCAATGTATTACCTTTTTTCCAAATTCAAATTTTTCCCAATTTCAAATGATGTCCCCAAAGGAAAATTTTGTCAACATCTCCGTTTACTTCATCTCACTGCAAAATGGGATTGTCAAGCTGACAAACTGACCAACACATATATCATAAAAGATCGATACTTGGCGTCTGTGTATCGATACAGTATTGCCACGAAAAATATCGCGATACTATGTTGTATCGATTTTTTCCCCCACCCCTACATGACACTGTCATGACACATGAACCCTAACCCTAACCCTAACTTGTCATGACAAAAACCGAATGACACTTACTAAAAGAAGAATTATTTCATAAATGTGTATGACTTGTTTGTAATGGTTATGACACGTTCATGACCGTGTCATGTCACTCTTATGTAGATGCCTTCAAGTAAAGTGTAACCCAATAAATAAATATAAGTAAAGAGAGTAAATAGTCAAATGTATCTCACTTTTTTCCAAATGTCACACCATTATAACCTGTGTTGTGTGTGTCTAAAATCAGGGATGATCAAGCAGTTTTTGAGGGATGTTGACTGGGGGGAACTGGATTACCTCATCGTGGACACGCCCCCTGGCACGTCTGACGAACACCTGTCAATCGTCCAGTACCTAAGCTCCACCCACGTTGATGGAGCTGTCATCATCACCACACCACAGGTAGCACACGCACACACACACACACGCTCACCAGTAGCTCAGTCCGTAGGGAGTTGGGTTGGGAACCGGAGGGTCGCTGGTTCAATTCCCAGTATGGACCAAAGTGCAGAGTGTGGATTGGTAGCTGGAGAGGTGCCAGTTCACCTCCTGGGCACTGCCAGGTGCTCTTGAGCAAGGCACTGTACCCCCCCCACTGTACCCCCCCCCAACCGCTCAGGGCGCTGGTCCAGCACTGGCAGCCCACTCACTCTGACATCTCTCCGTTTGTGCGCAGAATAGGTCCTGCGCTTGTGTGTGTATTTCAGGCCTGTGTGTAGTGATTTCAAAAACAGAGTGTAAATTGTAATTTCCCCACTGTGGATCAATAAACAGTATAAATGATTAAATTAATTATTATATAACCCTAATATAAATAGCAATAACAGCGACTGTAAATGTGTCTACATTGACTCCAACTGATTGGCTACTTGTACTTCAGTTGGTGATTTCCTAAATTTCCCAGAATCAATTTCAACCACCTGGAGTTCAACTGTCGTTTTCTTATGTAACTCCAGAGCATAGTAATGATAGTGATAGTAACGCTAAAAGCCACAACGGTATTAACAGGCCGGAAATGAGAGAATCGCACCCTATACTCAAAACGCAACATTGCTACAACCGCCTTGCATTATGCAATCATCTTAGGGCTACTCTCCATGGGGAAACTGTTCCAGCAAAGGTACAATGCTATTTTTATGACAAACAATGTGCAGTTTGCAGTAAACATTGTGTGTCTGTAAGTATTTTAAGTAAGGGGTGAGATCTCATTTAATCTCAACTGGAAAACCCCTCGCTTCTGTTGCCATTCCTCTCTCCACCTACGCGTTTTACCCACAGCTAAATACAGCAAGTGCCCACCCGTTGTGGGGGATTATGGAAAGTAGTGCTGGGAAATCTAAGTGCATGAGGCAGGTTGAGAGACAGTGGGCCCAGTAAAATTAGTATACATTCAAGTATATTTGGTAACACATCTACATAAGAGTGACATTGACTGTCATGAACACATGACACTGTCATGACACATGAACCCTAACCAGAACCATAACTTGTCATGACAAAAACCGACACTTAAAGTGCCCATTTTATGCTCATTTTCAGGTTCATAATTGTATTTTGAGGTTGTACCAGAATAGGTTTACATGGTTTCATGGTTTCATTTTCAAAAAACACCATATTTTTGTTGTACTGCACATTGCTGCAGCTCCTCTTTTCACCCTGTGTGTTGAGCTCTCTGTTTTAGCTACAGAGTGAGGCATCGCACATCTGTTCCATCTTTTGTTGCGAGTCACACATGCGCAGTAGCTAGGTAAGCGCTGCTAGCGGTTAGCCACCTCGTTCTCAATGGCAAAACACTGCTACAACACACACGAGTTCACCCTAATCTACAATAGAAATTGTCTAGAACTACTTGCATGTCCCTCGTCTGCAGGTAGTCAGTGCAAAGTTCGAAGTGCGCCCTCGTTTAGAAGGAGTCTCCCGGCTAATCCTGCCTTGTACAGGCCAAAGTTGGAGAAACAGCTAGCTGATGTGGTATTCGCTAAAGTGGTTAGCACACACCAAATGTTTCGGCCGACGACGTAGACGGCCCTGCAGATTTTGACCAGCTCACCCGGAGACTGAAGGCAGGACACCTTCAGAAACCCGTATCTCACTCAAAACAGCATGGATGTTTTTTCTTCCAAGTTTATATGCGTGTGTAAGCACCAGAGCCCATATTTTTTCATAATATGGACACTTTAATGACAGAAGTGTTATGTCATAAACGTTTATGACTTGTTTATGACACTGTCATGACAGTGTTATGTCACTCTTATGTAGATACCTTCAACTAAAGTGTAACCGTATATTTTCTTAACCCTAACCAAGGGTTACCTTACCCTGTGTCAATATTGTGGGGATAACATCACATTTTGGAACAGTGAACATACAGTACTAAGACAAAATTTATTTTGTTATTGCGAAATAGTCCTATATTCATTGGCAGTAAAGTAATTCCAGTGTATCATAATTGCAGCTGTTGTTTCCTGCTCAATTTTCTTTTTTACAGTTATTCTCAAAAACATCTGTCTGCAAAATGTAACTTTTACAGAGGATGCTATTTTATCATAAACCCATAAAAGATCAATGCTAGATTGTGACTACACAAGCTGTCATGGCACCATATCAAATTATAATCCAGCATGTTTAGTAGTTGTTTGTTAGTTTATCGTTATACAAGACACAATACAAACAGTAAAATGCTAGCAAGTAAAGTACACAACAGTAGTGAGGAGGGAAAAAAAACAACTTGTATAGGCGTCCTCTTCTAAGGTACACATTCTATCAAAGCTATGGGTAGTAAAAAAGCCAATGTATTAATTTTCCTGACACATGAACACAACACAGAACTGCCAGGCTTTAGTTGCTGACTGCACATTCTTTCACACTTGGTTTGATAAGGACTTCTGGCTTGTTTGTATGACAAGGAATCAAAAAGTCTGACGGTACCGACACACATATACGCATTGAGATTAGGGATGTTAACCGATGACCGTTTGACCGGTGGTTGACCGTTTCAACGTTAACCGGTCAAAGTTATTGTTAGTCGGTTAAAAAAAAAAAAAAGTGATCTCTAAATTGGGCAATTATAGATATTGGAATAAACGCAAAGTATTTCGAAACTAAGGAGCCATTTGTTAGAGTTTAGATTCTCTGCCCGAGCCCGACTTCGGGCCGGGCCGTTATTTTCCGCCACTATCCTCAGACCGGGCCGGGCCGGACCCTTGATCGAGCATTTGTGTTTTTTTTTAATCATTACTTTAGCCTAATTGGGTGGGGAGAAAAGCTATGCCATAATCAGAACTATTATCTATTTAGGCCAAAGTAACAAATGTGTCCAAAAAGTTACACAAGTTGGACTACAGTTACAAAATGCAACATGTGTCATGCGCGGAGTCTCCTCCTCCCGCACGCATCACCCCGGGGCTGCGGGCTGTATTGTGGAGCTTAAGTGCAACATGGAGCTTGAGGATGTAAAGAAAAAAAGAAAAACGGGAGAATTACCTTTGAGCAAGTTTGGAGGAAAGTCGGAGGTATGGAGCCATTTTAAACAAGTCGTGGTAAGTGACAACATATGTGTCGGCTTTGTTGAGTGCATTAAGTGCGGCCGCTGTTCGCCTATGACAGCTGATAAAACGGGGACTTGGATGATGAAGAGACACATGAAGCAGGCTCGCCGTGGCAGAAAAGATGATAGTCAGCCTTCAACGTCCTCTTTTGTTAGTTCTCCAAGCATAGGCTACCCCTGAGGGCGAGGCAAGCGGGCAAGCCCTCACAAGAGAAATACGTTGAGTTTTTTACGTTTCTTCATTCAGATCCATTTGCGATCCGTTCCATTCTGAATAAACTAACAGCGTTTACATGCTTCGCTCCTGTTGCATTATTCATTAAGATAATTTTAAACCGATTTCTGTAGTTCAAACAACTCTGAATTGTAGTTGAGAACGTCAGTTATAACGGCCCACGGATTCAAAAAGTGTCGGGTTGAAATCGGGCTCGGGCTCATAATTCCAGTTAATGTGTCGGGCCGGGTCGGGCTCGGACACAATGTGCACGGGCTCGGGCTGGGTCGGGCTTGATTTTTTTGGGCCCGAACGAAGCTCTACCATTTGTCCTCCGATTACATACAAGCTCCTCTGCGCCGCATTTGCGGACTTGTTTCGCGCTGTAGGGGATTTAAAAAACGTGTGTGTGTGTGTGTGTGTGTGTGTGTGTGTGTGTGTGTGTGTGTGTGTGTGTGTGTGTGTGTGTGTGTGTGTGTGTGTGTGTGTGTGTGATCCCTAATTGAGATCATAATACATATACATACTCTTAAGTCAGCCCATATAATCTTTAATGCAGACAATATCAAGTCAATGCTCCAGTGTTCCTGCTGTCTGATCCAGATCTAATGTTAATGAAGATGGGACTGCTCAGGTCTCCGGTGCGTTCAGGTTAACAGTCCGTGCTTGCACCACAGTGTTTTGGAGTAGAATCTGTTTTTTGTTTTGTTTTTTAAAGATTATTTTTTGGGCATTTTTAGGCCTTTACTGACAGGACAGCTGAAGAAATGAAAGAGAGAGGGGGAATGACATGCAGCAAAGGGCCGCAGGTCGGAGTCGAACCCGTGGCCACTTCTTCGAGGAGTAAACCTCTATATATGGGCGCCCGCTCTACCAACTGAGCTATCCGGGGGCCCAGAATCTGGTTTTATGAGAAAGAGATTTTTTTAAACAAATGCACTGACTGTATGTTGCAATAGATTGTAAAGTCTTAACCCTGTACAATGTTTATCACAATGGACGTGTTTACTTGTTTAAGTTGTTAAGTGTCCCTCAGTCAATTTGTTTTGATAAGTTTAACTGTACTTGGTGAAAGACTTAATCTGAGTAAACATTTCCTAATGCTTAAATTAGACCTGGACCTATGAGGTCAGACAGCAGTAGAATCACTTCCTCATTCCATCAGCTCTCACTTAACTAAAACTAACCACACACAAGGTGGGAATTACCCAAACAAAGGAGCCAGTCTTTTTAAATATCATACGAGCTGCCAAGATCTTGATATCAAAGAGTAGAGGTTTCTTTTTTTTCAAGACATTTAAACACATTTACACATGAGAGCTGCTCAGTTTATCGGGGCTAACTGCTTTCCCACGGGTAACCATGATAGCAGTTGTGCAGGGAAGGCAATACAACTTTTGCTCTTGTCACCAGTGTCTTTGTTTCCTCCCCTGTCTCCTCTCTCTTGCTTTGCATTTCTCTTTACGTCTCTCCATTTCCGTTTGTCTCTCTCTAGGAGGTATCGTTGCAGGATGTGCGAAAGGAGATCCGGTTCTGTCAGAAGGTCAAGCTGCCGATCATCGGAGTGGTGGAGAACATGAGTGGCTTCGTTTGTCCTTCATGCAAGGTCACTGACAGAGACCACATACACAGTGTTTTGCCAACAGAGTGTCAGACACTCAAAATAAATGAAGAAAAACAACGATTTAATCCGATTTAGGAAAAATCATATAAGCGATACACGCAGACATCTGGGCAGTTTTGCCAAAGAATCAAAGGGCACATAAAGCAAAGAGGAACAGTGGTTGACGGTTACTGTTCAAGCAAAACAATTTAGCACTGGCAGTTGCTTATCATCTTCTTTAATGTGTAATATCAAGATGTTTAAACGGGCTTCCCTTGCAGTCTGAATTAGGTCTAAACACAAGCTAGCACTGTGATCTCAGTGAGTGAGTGACTGACAGCCGCTTGGGGACGGGTTGCTAATTTAAACTGTAGGTGCACTGACTCTCTGTAACAGATGCAGGTGTAGCGAGTTACTTTAAAGGTGCAATATGTAATATTGTATGTAATACTGGCAGCTAGCGGTTAAAATAGTTACTGCACTACCAATTCAAAATACTGGAGAGTCGTTTCCCCCGCCCCCTCCTGCCCAGACTCGAAGTTCTTGGGGGTTGCCAGGCTGAGACCGCAGCATTCACAACAATGTTGCTAGACGCTTTTCTCACATAGCCAGACATTACTGCACAGCACAGCAGAGTAGCTTACGTTAGATGCTAGTCTCACATAGCCAGACATTACTCCACAGCACAGCGGGGTAGCTAACGTTATATGCTAGTCTCACATAGCCAGACATTACTCCACAGCACAGCAGAGTAGCTAACGTTAGATGCTAGTCTCACATAGCCAGACATTACTCCACAGCACAGCGGGGTAGCTAACGTTAGATGCTGGCTATATTGACAGTCATAAAAGCCCGTGCTCACGCGGAGCTCTGTAACCAACTGACAGACACACTTTTTCGGCTTAAAATTACAGTATGAACCGCTAAAAACACAACAACCTCACCGTCCTCTCCACGCGCCAGTCAGGCACACTTCCTCGGCTTAGAATTACAATACAAAACACTAAAAATACCACTAGCTACCTTGCCGACGGAACACACTTCATTGGCTTAGAATTACGCCAACAGTCGCTAAACACACTGCAAACTCACAGTCTTCTCTTCCCGATTTACAGCCCCCCTCTCGTGGCTTAAAATAACTCACCGTTGTCGGCTCCAGCCGCTGAACTACACGTTGTAAACAGCCATGGCCCGCTTGCCTGGTCCTCCCGGTAACGTTAGCAGTTAACAGGGTTAGCATGGCGCCGTTAGCCAGGACCAGTCGGGATCACTTTACTGGTTGTGTCTCAATTATTTTTGCGAGTAACCAACTCGGGTACTCTAGCTATATAATTCAATGTGAGTACACAAATGTTGAAATGACATAAAATGCCCGTCCCTAGTGGCTGTGATAAATTAGCCTGAAGCTATGCTTACCTGTTCAGGAGGAAATAAGCCAATTCTGCGTCCTTTAGGGAACTAAGCTGTCTCCGTCTTTCAAATACATCTCCAATATTTACCAGGGGGTTGTTACGTCTCTGGTCACGCAACTGTTAGAAACATGCTGTTTTCTTTTTTTTAGGTCGGGTAGAATCTATCTCCGTTGATCCTGTTCGTTTGTGTGCTGCTTTCATGGCTGGTACTAACGTTACAGCTGTAGCGCGCTGGGTTTTCGTTTTTCCAGGTATATCTGGCAACCCGGCCTGGCTGTCAAACTGGCCGTTGTTAACAACACACAGATCAAAACATAAACATAAATTCCGTCACGGAATGTAAATTTCAAAAAGAAAAAATACTGACATTAGCATTGTTGTCAGAAAAGATAGTATTTCAGTTTAACATGTTTCCTTAATATCTGATGAGGCATTGGTGTCATTTTTGGATTTATTACAGTACAAATATTACATATTGGACCTTTAAAGGTCCCATGACATGGTGCTCTTTGGATGCTTTTATATAGACCTTAGTGGTCCCCTAATACTGTATCTGAAGTATCTTTTATATAGACCTTAGTGGTCCCCTAATACTGTATCTGAAGTCTCTTTTATATAGACCTTAGTGGTCCCCTAATACTGTATCTGAAGTCTCTTTTATATAGACCTTAGTGGTCCCCTAATACTGTATCTGAAGTCTCTTTTATATAGACCTTAGTGGTCCCCTAATACTGTATCTGAAGTCTCTTTCCCGAAATTCAGCCTTGGTGCAGAATTACAGCCACTAGAGCCAGGCCCACAATGAGCTTTCCTTAGTATGTGCCATTTCTGTGTCTGTAGCTATTGAGGAAGAGAGAGGGGTGGGGGGTGGCCTTGACCAACTGCCACTTTGCTGGTTTGAAAGCCATGATGTCTCTCTCTCATGGGTGGGCCAAATTCTCTGGGCGGGCAAAGCAGAGAAAGGGGAGGTAACCTTGCTCCTTATGACCGCATAAGGAGAAGATTCCAGATCGGCCCATCTGAGCTTTCATTTTCTCAAAGGCAGAGCAGGATACCCAGGGTTCGGTTTACACCTATCACCATTTCTAGCCACTGGGGGACCATAGGCAGGCTGGGGGAACTCATATTAATGTTAAAAAAACTCATAAAGTGAAATTTTCATGCCATGGGACCTTTAAAAACTGACGTGCCGGGCATCATTATAATGAGTCGTTGTAATTCTGTTGCATCTAGGGGCTCAGTAATCCATCAAAGAAACACTGTTATTTTTGGATACTTTCCAAAAACAATAAAAGAGATCATTCCATGTTTGATGCAGAGTTTACGTTAGCCGTCAGATTTGACAGATTAGAATTAGGCTGAGGATGATCTACTGGAACTTACACTAGTAGCCAATACAAGCCTGTTTGTACCTTGGCCTAGTATGCGCCACGGAGATTTCTCTAGCTGTCACTGTCTCCAGTATGGCCCAGGCTACATCAATATACGGCTTTCATGTGCTCACACAAAAGTTTTGCACCGTGGTAAAGTTGGTTTTATATTGGACGTTGGCTATTCGACACATTCGAAAAAATCTATTATGCAGCTTTCCCTTTTGACCTATTCATGCCAAACCACTCCGCTAACTCCCCTACACATTGCACAAAGCTTCTTTTTTCCAAAAAAACATCCTTTGATGTTATAAATATTTATTGGACAAGAGTAAAAAATATTAAATAATAAAGGATGTTTTAAAAAAAAAAAAAGAAGCTAAGTAAGTTTTGCGCTCACACGAAAAAGTTCCATGTGCTCACACGAAGCTTTTCATGTGCGCACGCAAACTTTTCATGTGCGCACACGAAGGTTTTGTGTGAGCACATGAAACTAAACTTTTATTAAAAATTCTGCACATGAAGGTTTTGTGTGAACACATGAAACTAAACTTTTATAAAAAATTCTGCACATGAAGGTTTTGTGTGAGCACATGAAACTAAACTTTAGATTTTTTTTTATGTCCCCTTAGGGGCTCCGAAGAAAGTAGTTTAAAGTAGTTTAAAATACTACACAATGTGTCCTGTGTTGAAACCAGATGTTGAAAAGTGAGACGTTTATACATAACGATTTAATTTGTTAACAGACACATTAAAATGACATTGATGAAACGGACTACAATGAAACGAAAGATTATGATGGATTTCAACAATGGCCACTTTTCCACTTTTCCATTCCTGAGCATGTATAGAGTAGCACACAAAAATGCTTACGTAACTTGTCCTCTCTCTTGTAGAACACATCACAGATCTTCCCTCCCACCACTGGTGGCGCAGAGCGGATGTGTGCAGATCTAGATCTACCCCTGCTAGGAAAGGTACCTTTAGACCCGAGGATAGCGCGAAGCTGCGACGAGGGCAAGTCTTTCCTCAGTGAAGTACCTGACTCTCCTGCTGCTAAGGTCTACCTGAATATTGTGCAGAGTGAGTGTTTGCAAGAACACAAACACTCTGACGTGTTTTTCCACCACACGCATCACGTCATGTAGATTTTGCTACATTCCTTATAAAGGAAGTTAGATGCACATACCGCTTCCAGTGAAGCCCCTTTTTATTTTTGATGACTGGATGGTTTACTTAATGTCCCAATTCCCGATTAAATCTAATGAAAGAAGAAGTGATTCGTTTTAAAAATGGGAAGCAGTCGATTAAAGGGGAAGAAGAAGAAGAGATCGAAATTAAATAACCCTACTAAAAGATTGAGATTAAAGTTGAGGAATTCAAATGAGGTTTGTATAACCGATGATCACAACAACGTGCAGGCAGTTAATAGAAAGGCAAACGCAGCCACTGACACACACACACACAAAGATCTTTTATAGCAGGTGTATTTGTTTGTGTCCTCGGAAGTCCCCATCAAGTTCATCAAAACTCCCGTAGTCCTCGTCGTCACCATCGTCTCCTCTCTCTCCTCCGCCAGGTATTAAGGACTACTGTTCCAACCGTGTGACAGAGGAGCAGAGGTCTGCCTGAACTCCCGATGAGGACGGACATATCGGACCAGAACACTGAAGAGAGATCACAGGTTGAGAGTGTGGTAGACCTGATTAACTACTGAATTAGAATCCCACACACATAGGAAGGATAATACCATTAATAATGCAACACTCACCAAAGCCTGACAGAATTATTTCCGCATGATTATCAGTCCTAAAAAGACCAAAACGACAATGTGTTTCTCAGTACTGTCAGCAATACACAGCCTCTATGTGGCTCTTAACGACAAGCCTATCGGTTCATGCTGAAGATATACGTATGCTTAAACCTACAACAGCTGGGCACTGTAGTTTGTACTAAATGTTACTCAAACAGGAGTAAACGGTGCATTTATTGGGGACTATTTTCAGCTGTGGATTAATACACATTTGGTGTTTGAGTGAGTGTTTCTAGCAGCAGGATGGGATTGTACTCTGGAGAGACTCAAAATAAACTGCAGGGCCCTGTTCATCATGACAAAGGAAGGTGTTTTTCAGTGCGGCAGTGGCTCGATGATTCTACAGCAACAAAAAAAAACAGAGGAAGTTTTAAGAGGCTTTGTATTCAAAGGCAATACTTCATGAATCAGTTTATTGTTGTTTTTGGTCCATACATGGAAATAGACAACAAGAAAATATGTAGAATATGACCAGACTTATCCATTCATTTTGAAGTTATAGGTGGGGATCTGAGCAGTGCCAGAGACTCGGTCTGGTAGGGCCCCACATATCATGATGACATGTAGTTTATTGTCTCTTTGTCCCGGAATCCGACTGCTGTGGATGCTGAATATTTACAGTTCCTAGATAGATGAACATAGGTATAGACTCTCCCTGTTGTGCTGTAGTAAAGGACATGCTGTTTAAAGCTCTGATCATGTTGTAAATCAAGCAGCAGTGTCAAACATTTGAAAAATATCCTGCAAGGACATTCGGCAACCCTAAATCGTATTTGTGGATCCCCCGGTCCTCACTGTCCATGGTGACAGTGAATCAAATGCTGGTACCATCAGTGGGATTTAAACCCTAGTTGATCACATCCTCTAAATACAGAGCACAGCATCATTAGCATAGTATCAAATCTCAACTTCTCGTTTGATTTAGGTTTCTCAGTGACTGTAACCATTCCACATGTGAAATGAGTCTGTATAGAGATGTTAACATTTCAAGCCGTATAGATTATTTGCTTTGTTTTCAGCAGGTCTTGTGAATATAAAAAAAATTTGAATGTATAAATTTGGGAGATCTACATAATTTACTTTCTGTCTAAGATGTGTGGGTGTGTTACATACGTAAAAGCTCAGTTGTCCCTGATATACAATTAAGATTTTTTTAATGAGATTATTAGTTTCTTATAAAGCATTGGTTTAAACACATTGTTTTGTGTAATGCAATTGCTTTAACTGACTTATATAATAAATGACCAAACATGGAATCACCATAAATCATTTATCTTTTTATGTTACCAAACTGTTAATGTGTTATTCTTTTTTTCTTTTATCGGTTTATAAATCAAAGATTAAAGGGGCTGTACTCAACATTCAGCACATTAATATAGCAGCTAACACATATTTGCTATGTAAAGATATACTGTAGTGGAGTAATGACATCCTAAACTGAGAACCAAGTCACACTCCATCTGTGTGTGTCTGTTTTTTATTTTGGTAGCCGGTCCGGCCGCTTGTGCGCGTAAGTTTGTATGAGTGTATTTGTTCGCCGAGGGCCGTGACAAAACGTCAGTATTTGGCGAGTTGGGGGAACGGTCTGCGAGAGACGTGCGGAGGCAATCCTAGACCACTTACTTTTTCAGTATTTTGAGTACAGCTCCTTTAGTTGAGATAACATTGTCTTTAAAGGACAAATCTGGCGCAAAATGAACCTAGGGCTTAATAACACATGTACCAAGTCGACCGGGATATGCATGCTAATCGAATGTGACCAATTTTAGCGCAGACCGCTAATTAGCTTATAGCGCTAGTAATCAAGGCAAGGGTAAAGTAAAAAGAAATCGCTATTTCTATACCACTAACAAGGCTCAAAATAGCACCACAAAGTTCTCAATGCTTCGGTTGACATGTAGGGACCCTCATTATGCTACCGTGGAAGTGTGGTGCTATTTTGAGCCTTGTTAGCGGTATAGAAATAGCGATTTCTTTTTACTTTACCCTCTGCCCCGACGACTAGCGTTATAAGCTAATTAGCAGTTTGCGCTAACACTGGTCACATTCGATTAGCATGAAAACATATCCCAGAGAACGGTCGACTCGGTACACGTTTTATTAACCCCTAGGTTAATTTTGCACCGGATTTGACATTTTAATATTAAAACAATATAATAAAGAGTATTTTGCCAACATATTTCACTGCTAATGGTATTGGCTATATGTTCACAGTGTTAGTATAAGTTTTGTAAACGCAGTTTTAGTACTGCCATGCTTGCCACCATGTTTTATTTATGTCTATGAGTGTCCTCATGTGTACTTTGCTATACATGGCTGTAGTTCCTCCAGGGTTCACTAGAAAACACATGTGAAACTGCATCTGCATCCTGCTAACAGACACAACGACAGCAGCCACACGCAGCAGTCAATATGTTTCTCACGTCTAGGCTCTACTTTTCTTTTATGATTGCGTCGGTTGCAGTCTGCTGAACTGTGACTTCGAGCAATGAAATGTATCCTTCCGTGTTTGGCAATTCAGTCAACGTAGAAAAATACAATAATTGCAAAACATACAGTCAGTTCTTTCCCCTAGAATACAAGCACAACAATTTCAAGGAATTAAAGACCAAAAAGTATCATTTTAATAACTAATAGATTATGATGCCTAAAGGATTCAATACACAGGAAACCCTATACAGAGGGTACAAAATAGGTTTCTCACTAAATAAAATAAATCGTGTTTTTAATATGGAAGGTTATGGACAAGATATTTGCGCTGCCTTAAGAATTTAGCAAAGCAGCGGTGTCTTCCATTATTTGAAATCGACTGTTCTTAACACAAAAGAGCACCAACAGCAGTGGGTGTGGCTGGGGGGATTCAAGTAATGAAGCATTGTGTATATTAGGCATGGCTTTTAGGCGTGCATTGTTTGGACAAACCAGTTCCAATCCCTACAATAGATGAAATTCTTATGGTGTGAGTTTTGCACACTTGAGGTCATTTAGGGACTGGAGGAAAGCGCATGCGGTCATATCAATGCTTGGTTATGTGTAAACAGTTGTAGGTCTCTGATTTCAAACCAGTAAGTGTGTGTAAAGCATTAAATTATGAAATGGAATGGGGGAGGAGTATTTTTGCTATTTTTATATTCTTTCACACAAGGAAAATGTCCCTTAATCATTGATAACAATGACTCCCCAAACCTGATTTCTTTCAGAAAATCTTGTGTTCCTGTGCCACTTTTATTGTAGACGCTCAGTAATATGAAGTATTATAAGCAATGGATAAATGATATATTTATAAACAAATATACTATATATGTACTATGTCATGAGTAGAATATAGAAGTGTGTTGTTGACTGTTAAAATGAAATATAGCAAAATAGTAGGCACCATTAGACAAAAGGATTGCTAATTAATTATGCTTAATAAACAACGGGTTATTTTTCAGGGAGATTGATTTAAGCAAATGCTCTCCTTGTGTGCATATTATAACCTCACTTCCTAATAGTATTAACATCTCCAGGCCATTAAAGTCTTGTCATGTACTGTACATTTCCTCACAAAAAGCTTCACACACACTTCCCCCTCAAGCCACACAGACACCTCCCTATTTTAATGAGAACGCCTTCTGAACAAAAGTATTGTGTCCCTTTAAAAAAAAAAAAAAAAAAAAAAACTCAATCATCTCTACTAGCAGCTGTCTTTTTTTAGACATTAATGTCCAGGGAAGAGACGTCGTGGTCGTCGCCGTCGCCATGCCCCAGTTCGAGGAAGTTCTGGACAGAGTGCGGCTGGCTCTGACCTGGGCCTCTCCTGCTGAGATCCGAGCTCTGCTGGAGGGTTTGGTGGAGGAGCAGATCATCTCCGAGGCCTACAGCAAGAGCTTGAGTCGCCACCAGCTTACTGAGGGGACTGCACCCACATCATGTAAACCAGGATCTGATCGGATGAATTCCAGAGGATCTACCACCCACTGGAACCTCAGCCAAGATCATCCCAGCCAGGTGTGGAACTGTAGGTCATCCGAGTCTACAGAATCTGACGACAACCAGATCACATCGGAGTCGGTGTCGCCAGTGGGTGAGCGTGACGGCGCAAGGTCCGGGCCAAAAAACTGTCCACTGTACGAATATCAAGTTATTCACGAGAATAATCTGAAACTAAATCAGGAATTGAGGGGGGGGCCGGCGATGGACAAACACGTTCTCAATCACAGGCTCTCTTTTACACCGAGAGTACGTGACTACCGGTGCGGGCTTGGGTTAGATGATGAAATGACAGAACTGCTGCGGTGTGCAGAATTAATACAGAAGCAAGAAAGCGATAATGAAAGAATAGATGAGGGGAATTTGGAATATAAGAAGGAGTGGTTAGAGAAGGTAGAGGAGGCAGCTCGAAGGATAGCAGTCCCTCTGTGGCAGCACTGGGATAGAGGACGGAGGATGTTGTGGGGGGGGGGGGGGGGGGTTTGGTGGTATGACTGCTCGCTGTGCAACAAGTAAAAACAAAAGTGACAGACAGTGAAGCACAATGCCCTGTTTTAAATATGGAAGAGGAAACGGAGCTTGCAATTGCTTGCAGGACATTAGATTTGTACGCCGACAACTTTAAGTGTACAGAGGCGATTGCAGAACCGAGCTTCATGCTGGAAGGAGCACAAAAAGGCCTCTGTCTATCTACATGCGACAGCGTGCCGACAACTGGATTGAACGCGGATCATTTCAATATTTCTGGAGCAGGAAGAAATGCCTTACCTGTTCAAGCCTGCGTCGCTACGGACACAAATAACAACATCACAGATGGGCTGGAAGGCGATCTGGATGTCTGCTGGGCAGCTGACAGGACAACGGACACAACAGAGGACCTGCTCTGTTTGATGGCAGGTGGACAATGTGGTACACGTGCAGGACTTACAGAAGACCTTGCACATTTTTTTTCTCACTCGTTTCACTCCAGTACAGATCACAGCATGACCTTAAACAACGTAGAAAAAGTTTCCAGGGCTGCTAATAGTACAAACACGTGCAGCACTGATGGCAAAACAGACTTTTATGAGTATAAAGAAGATGAGGAGAGGATGGATTCACACTGGGGTAAGTTTGCACATAATCAGCATATCATGTCTAGTATGTATGTAGTAGTTTATTTGAACATGTAAAAAATTATATATACATACATACATATATTAAATACACTTTTAAGTATGCCTTTTTTGTTTATAAGGCAATACATCATCGAGCACCACCCCCACTGAGTGACTTCTTTCAAAGAATTGAGAGTGGTGGTATTACAAGGGCCTCCACAAAAGGGGACTGTGTAATACTTTTTAGGCACACCACATTTGGACAAACTGTTTTGTCAGTAAAGGTAAAAAAATATTGTCCCCCACAATAAGGGACCGTCCCACATACATCAATTTTAAAACTCATTTCAAAATCTGGCTTTTAGAAAACCAAAGCTGTACTCACTTTTAACTGCCTCACACATTTCATTGTGTGTGTTAGACATTTACTTGTTCTGTGTATTTTGTCTGGACTGTTGTTGTCAGTGTTTGTCTTGCCTCTCAAATTATGAGGGTGTTGCATGTTTGTTACTGTTTTTATGTTTTATCTGCCTGGGGACATATAGATGAAAACTAGCTATGGTGCTAACTCTAGCATATTTACATTGTGTACTTGTACTGATGTCCATTAATATGCACTGTCCCTATCTAAATAAACAATAAAATAAATCAATTAAAATGACATGTACTTCTCAGCACAATCTACCAAAATTATTATAAGTAATTCAAATAAGAAATTCCCATGTTCAAAAAGGAGCCAGGATTTCCAGGTGCTTTCCAATTTCCCTTTCATGCTTTCCACTTAAGAATACTAAATGAAAGTCAGCTCATTCACCGGCATGGCAGTTAGTATTTGTTTATTGCTGTTGGCTACAGGATTTGGTAAAAAAGGCGTGCCTTACTTTCAGTTTCATTTTGAGTTCTTCCCAGGCGGCAAATATTTTGGAAAAGTGTGGCACAACAGGGTGGGGCCTGCCATGGGCAGGCTGTTTGAGGGGCAGGGACGGAAAAAATTAAAAGTCTACCAGCTGCATGCTTTGGGGGATCAGCACACAGAAAGTTTTCTAGCATGTAAGGCAGCCTATATGGCACTGCACTGTTTCCAAAATTTTAAGGCCACACAAGAGAGTGCTTTACTGCATTTTCCTCAGTGGAAGAGTCCCCTAGAGGGCATTTCAATATGTTTTATCTACCATAGAGACATCCAAGAGGGCACTTTTGCTGCCTTTTTTTCCAACACGGGAGCACCAAGGGGGTCGGTCTGCCCCACCGAGTCCACCAGTGGGCTCTGCCCTAAACAGATGCACCAAAAAAGAGCTTTGTTGTTTGTCTGTTAGGAGGACAGATCATATTATTGTTAGAGCTGAGCAACGATTCAAAGTTTTAATCGCGATTAATCACATGATTTCCCTGATTAATCGCGATTAATCGCATTGTTATACGCAAAATCCAATAATGAAGTCAAAAGTAGGGTATAGCGCAATTTTATTTTAAGTGTTCTGCCATTTGAACGGAAGTGCCATAACATTTGTTCTGCAAACACTTAACATCAGCATTTTGTTTATACAGTAGCAGTTAAATAAAAATATTTAGTGTAAATCTCAACTTAAACAATGTAATCAAAGCAAATACAAAATTAAAGCTTATTGCCACTGTAAAAACTGTAATACATTGTAAAGGTGTCGCTTTTGCAGTCCTCTCCTTTTCATACAACTTGTGTATTCTTCTTGTGATGCGTCTTGAGGGAATCTCCTACCTGCCGTCATTCGTTGGGATTCTCAGAATGTTTCTCAGACCGACGTCCTCCACAACACCACTGGGCCCGCAGTCTGCAGCTGTCCACTTCGCTATGGGCCTGCAGTCTGTAGCTGTCCACTTCGCTATGGGCCTGCAGTCTGTAGCTGTCCACTTCGCTATGGGCCCGCAGTCTGTAGCTGTCCACTTCGCTATGGGCCCGCAGTCTGTAGCTGTCCACTTCGCTATGGGCCCGCAGTCTGTAGCTGTCCACTTCGCTATGGGCCCGCAGTCTGTAGCTGTCCACTTCGCTATGGCATTTGTAGCTTCTCTTGCTTTTGTTTATCTATACTTCTCCCACACGCTGCATCTGACGCAGTCTGCCAACGCGCCACTGTTTGTTTCGTTGAATGACGTGCTGGTATCAACTGTTTGTATTGCACTTAGGTGATATTTCAGACTGGAAGTACTCCAGTGATAAGAAAATTCAACTTTGCAGTGGTTACAAATAACTTTGGTTCTGTCGACCGCGCCGTCTGGAAGAACTTTAAAATGAAAATGGCCATGTAAAAGTTCCGTACCCTTCTCCATGTTTGTTGGTTTGTTTATTTGCCAATTATTTTCTTTTCCGGTCCCTGTAAGCGCGGCAGCAGTCAGCAGCAGACTTTTAGAAGATAAAAGAAATAATAAAAACTGCGTTAATACGCAATAAAATAATTGTCGGCGTTAATTAATTAATGAGTTAACGCAATAATAACGCGTTAACTTGCCCAGCCATAATTATTATTATTAAATATTGTATAAATATTAATGCCAATCTCACATCTCTGCTTGCTTCAATATTACACCTAGTTCGAGCTTGGTAAAGATAGAGAAATTAAAGGGGGGGCACATTGTTTCAAGGTTTAAACAGTTGATATTGTTGAGAACTCCTGCTTTTACCCCATTTTATCCAAACTATGAAGCAGACCGTGCTAATCCCAATAGCCTACTGAATACACCAAAACTTATATTGCAAAACATACTGCCAAACCTTTTTCTTCAGAAATAATGGGTGTGCGTGGACAACACACACACACACACACACACACATTCACATCCACACACACACAAAAAGGTTTGGCAGCATTGGATCACTATGTGAGAATACTGGTAAATGTTATGTTGTTAGGTATGTAGCAGCATTGTATCACATTGTGGGCAGACTGGTAATAATGGTATGATGGTATGTGTGTAGCAACAAGGCAAAGCCTGAGTGCACCGATTGGCATTGAGAAACAGGTAGGCCGGGTACTTTCCACTTAAGAGCTAAAACTCCCTGAGTTTCCTTGTACATACCAAAAGGAAGACAGCTAAGGGCACCTTGATGGAGGAAATAGTGCTAAAAAAAATGAAAATGAAGAGGCCCTTAGACATAGAGGGAAATAATGGAAATAAAAGGAAGTGTAATAAGCTGACCTGGGACAGAACACCCAATAACAATAATGTAGTAATGATAATCATACCAATATCCTTAGATAACTGAGACTTGATTTAAAATAAAAGTACATATTAATATTGTATAGTAATAGCTAAACTGTGTCAGGAATATGCATAAAACAGGTGAATTTTGAGCAGCAGTGGAAGAAGTACACAGATCGTTTACTGTCGTGCCTTTGGGTCCAGAACTCTTTTCCTGTCTTAGCATTGTGGTCAACTTTTCTAAAAAAAGTTGCAATACTACAGTGTAGAAATAAGTAGGACGCCCTGGATCCAAAGTTTTACTCAAGTAAACGTGCAGAAGTAGTAGCATCAAAATATCCTTGAAGTACTCATTGTGCAGAATGGCCCATTTCAGAATCCTATATATTACAGTATTACTGGATTATAATCACTGATGCGTAAATGTGCAGTTTAACCTATTTATCATAACGTATTAGTTGATTTATATTTTAGCACTAATCGAAATATGCTAAGTAACCAGAAACTAAAGTTATCATATAAATATAGTGGAGTCAAAAGTAATACCGTGTTTACCTTTGAGATGTAGTGGAGTAGTAGTATAAAGTAGCATAAAATGGAAATATTCAAGTAAAGTTCAAGTACCTCAAACTTGTACTGTACAGTACTTGAGTACCTTTTTTTTATCTGGTCTTAATCAGTAACACATTGGTGGATGTGGTAAATTACAGTTATTTAGGTTTTCGCTTTGACTGTGCTCCATCACATCAAGCCGTCCCACAACCTCTGTGGAGTGATGATGGGCTTTTAAAAAAAAAAACTTTTCATGAAAGCAGTTACATGAAGACCTAAACCGAAACTGCAGTCGGTTCCAGAAACAAAATCCTTCTGCTGTCCTTAGCCGAACCGCCACAGCTTGGCTTGTTTACAGTAGATACGCAGTTAGTCGAAGTGAAAGTAAAAGCAGCACAAGTCTATATTGTTAGAGCAGGCAGGTGCGCGCCCCGACTAGAGATGGTTTAGGTCATCTGAGGATATATGCAGCGTTTGATGTACACACAGCGCCTGGGAGTTCATCGCACTGGGAACACAGAAGCAGGAGTTCAGCAGCGGATCATCTAGTGAGGCTGGCCCGGCAGGTAAATGTTATCCCGTCTCTAACGTGGCGACTTGGGCGCGTTTTTTTCCGAAGTGGACACGCATGGTGACAGACATGTCGGGGGTGGTGGGGGGGCTTCCTTTCTTTGTTGATATGAGCTCCTTTATGCACTTATTGTGAAGTTGTTGTTGTTTTTTTTACTAAATTACGCACGATAAAACGCATTGATAAAAGTTCTAACTATGACTTGTAACCAGCATAAAGAAAAAAAGTTTTTAAAAATGCTTTTTGCTATCTCATATTGTCTGCCTTTAAATAATCTTAATTGTACCCAAACTTGAAAATGAGTTCGATAGGCTTCTCGCTTTCTTTTTACTGTTATGTTTCTGTAAGACTTTACGCTCCAAACTTTCAGCCATAATAAGGCGTGTAAACTTGATTACGCATGTGTATGGTGGCTCTCTACTCCAACATATCCACCATGTGTAAAATAGTGCATGAGTAGATGTAATGAGAGGTCGTTGTCAGGGGAAGTTAGTGAAAACAGGGTATTTGATGGGGACTTCCAGGAAATAAAAAGAAAGTGATTTCTTTTCTTAGAATCTCATGCTTCTTTGGCACCAAACAAATGCATGTGTGTGTTACCAACTTGTAGCAGCAATAATGAATGTCACTCATTCATGAGCAACATTTAGCAAAATTCAAAGCTTCTTTTTTTGCCTTTTATTTTGCTTTCTTGTAGCTTTTCTCACTCTGACCATGTGTTCTGCTGCATGTGGTTGTGTGCTTGTATTATTTATGTAGTTGCTGTGACAGAGCATGCAACACGGTGTTCTAGTTCCTCATAGCTGAAGACTTTTGTTTTCCTGTTATCAGGCAACAAGTCAGCCTGCTGTTTTCAAAATGGGCTAAAATAGGATGTGCAAATGCAGGGCCGTAGCCAGGTTTTAGAAATTAGTGAGGTCCCGATTTTTTTTTTCTTTTAACGGAGCCTATTTATTCCATTTCTGGACGAGCAAAATTCAAATTACACTTACAAACACAACCCACTACACACAAACTCATTATCTATAATGAAATGCATCAGCGATTGCATCATTAGCCCCTGCGCTAAGCTATTCAGCTGATAACGCTGCTACGCTAACTCTCCCAATGCTAGACCCAGCTGAAAAAAGCTTCTGGGGGGTGTTTGGCTCGAGGTCATGGTGCAAAGGACCCTAGGGTGAAATTACTCCGAACCATCACTTTAAGTCGCACAAACAGATGACTTCCGACTTGACTTGCGACTCGACCCAAAAGACTTAAGACTCAAACTCGAGCTTCGAGACTCGTCAACAACCTGTTTTCATGCAATTATTGCTTTTTAAATCTAAATTCATTCATATATTTCTATTTTCTTTTATTTGCGCATACGTCGGGGAAACTTATGACCAGCTGCATGTCCCCTGCCCTTTGCCATAATGTACAATGTAACACATGCGCTGTGCTTATGTGCGGGCACTCATATATATATATATAAAAAAATGCATTGACGATGGCGACACCAAGTCCTCCCTGAGTTGTGCCTTTTGTCATTAGTTTTGCTTTCAATAACTTGGTAAACAGTGGCATTAAAGATGCAGTAGGTAAGTCTTATAAAACTAAATTTCATGGTCAAATTTCTGTTCCAGTAGAACTAAACGAATTATGTAAAAAAAAAAAAAATAAAAGACAGCTCCTCTGGCACCTCCTACAGCTTGTAGTGCCATTGGCAAAATTCCACCGCTCCCGGTCGATTTTCTCCAATCAGGGCCACGGGGGGGGGGGGTCAATCACTGCTCAGGCACACGCATATAAGAGCGTTCTCCCCTCCCCCCTCCCCGCGCACGAGCTGCAGAAAGGTTTTCCAAAACTCAGTGAATAATGGAGCGGCTTTTCAGAGGTGGCGTGAGCTGCGGGATTTTAAAGATCTGAAGAACGATGCAGATGTAGCCGCATTTCTTCTCGACAGGTAACATAATTACCATGAATGATTTATCTTTCACTTGGTTATTAGCAGTCAAAAGTCCACAAAGCTACGTTGGTGAGGATAATAGTAACGTTAGCACAGTGGTCGGTCTGATATGATGCTGAAATGGCTAACGGTAGCCTGCTAGTTAGCATCGTTTTACTGTTGGTGAGTAAAGTTAACGTTGTGTTGGTGTTTAGTTATTGAATATGTTGTCTGACATGCCGTTAGTTCTGTCACACTCCATTGTGTGGGAGGGGCTTAGGAGACGGTTTGAGCTGCAGCAGAAAGGGAGGAGGGACTGAGAAGTTGTCGATGTTCAAATTTGTTGGCAAAGTCCTGGATCTTCACAATCTTACCTACTGCAGCTTTAAGCCAACAGCTACATGCAAGGTGTGTGGCACCAAGATAAATGATGCTGGATCAACAACGTCGGACTTCATCAGGCATCTCAAAACGCACCCAGATAGGTCTGTCACTTGCTAATGTGAAAGAGATGTTACATTTAGCATATATCGTCGCAGTAACAAGCTAACCATCGCAAAGTGTAAACCGAGCCCTGGGTATCCTGCTCTGCCTTTGAGAAAATGAAAGCTCAGATGGGAATCTTGCTCCTTATGAGGTCATAACAAGCAAGGTTACCTCCCCTTTCTCTGCTTTGCCCGCCCAGAGAATTTGGCCCACCCATGAGAGAGAGGCATCATGGCTTTCAAATGAGCAAAGTGGCAGTTGGTCAAGGCCACACCCCCACCGTCCACCTTGCCCCTCCCTCTCTCCTCCTCAATAGCTACAGGCACAGAAATGGCACATCCTAAGGAAAGCTCATTGTGGGACTGGCTCTAGTGGCTGGAATTCTGCACCAAGGCTGAATTTCGGGAAAGAGACTTCAGATATAGTATTAGGGGACCACTAAGGTCTATAGAAAAGCATCCAAAGCGCACCATGTCATGGGACCTTTAAATAACAATAAGGAAAGTATGAGTTCTCACATGTTTGCACCATGGTTGGTGTATTAACTTTCAATACAGATGTTTGAACATTGAAAAATGTAATGCATGATGAGGTTGGGCTTTACAGCCAGTTAGTAACACAGACAAACATGTATTCTTTGGTGCAGATACCAAAATGTTGAAAAATACAGTTATGAAATTGAAGTTTCTTCAGATTGCATTGCAGTAGACCCCATACAGTTACCCTACAACTGATCTTGATACTGTACTGTATGGATGGTAGCTACAGGACATGCTTTGAATTCATAAGATTTAACAATACAGTGTTAGGGACAGATCAGATGGCCAGAGACTTGAGACTTGACTTGAACTTGCCCCTCAAAGACTTGAGACTTGACTTGGACTCGAGCGCAAAGACTTGAGACTTGACTTGGACTTCCAAAAAATGACTTGTGAGCATCTTGGAAATGCATACAGAGGGACCTGTTGCCAAAAACCAGGCCTGTGGTCTGGAGTCTGGCCCACAAAGATAGCTGTCGATAGCTGTCGATAGCTGCCAGTTTAAGACATTTTCATGACACTCAGAAGCAGAGAGGCTGTGGTTTTTTTCACAGAAATAATTACCGGTGACCTCATAGCTGGCTACGGCTATGTGCAACTGGTGTATTATCTTCAGCCTGATCTACAGTATACAGCAGTGCAGCTGGTATGTTCAGTGTAACATGAAACTTTGATGACATTCAGGTTTTATTGATTCTCACACAGGGTTGAAAGTCCAAAGGTGATGCAGTGGGTCTGTGTTTTGGCTGTCAGTCAGAGTTATGATGTTTTATAATTTTTATTATGATGAAATAAAATTGAGAGTGAGAGAGAGAGTGAGTGAGTGTGTGTGTGTGTGTGTGTGTGTTGTGTGTTGTTGTTGTGTTGTGTTTGTGTGTGTGTGTGTGTGTGTGTGTGTGTGTGTGTGTGTGTGTGTGTGTGTGAGGGAGGGAGGGGAGTGAGTGAGTATACATATCAATGTCATGACCTGGCTCAAAGGTATGACAAAATGTGGAGAACATACGTTTGCTCAATTAAATCAAATGTATTTAAATAAACAAAGGTAAACGTGCTATCAGTTTATCAGTAATGTGTGTAGTGTATGGATGTGTGTAGGTGTAGCAATGTTAGAACGCAAAAGTAACTCAACCCAAAGTCCAAACAAGCAACCTTGAGGAGGGAGAGAGGAAGAGTGACTGCCCAGGCACTCCTGTTTATGGACATGTGAGCAATCAGTTCATCATAATCAGTCCTTATTAGCCAGTCCCCAGATCCCAGCAACCAAAGGGACTTAAAAGACCTTTTTCACGGCAGACATGTTGACATGTCATAGTAGGACAAGCACAGGTGTATTCAAAACCATTAATGATGGCTGCATTCCACTTAGGAGAGGTCCTGGTATTGTGCATGCTGACTCACTGAAATAGCTTACTGGGACACTAGATGGAACTGAGCCATCGTTAAGGTTATCAATTCCAGCTGTGCTTTTCCTACTATGACAAGTCAAAAATGTCTGCTGTGAAAAAGGTCCATAGGTCTCTCACAATGGCACTGTGTACAACTAAATAGCCGTGAACTAGCAATATATTAAATATCGCAGAATTGCTGTATCGTGATATTATCGGTATAGTTAGCCATGTACTGTGTATTGTATCGTATTGTGAGATACCCTGTGATTCCCACCCCTAAAAACATGAAGAATTCTAGCTAAATAGAGGCAGATAGGGCAGATCATGCCTTCACCATCCTAGGGAAAGAAAAAGAAAACGAAAATAAAAAATTTGCCAACAACCCAGCTAAATTGGGTCATCCGAAAATGCATCGTTCTGTTGTACGCAAATGAATAACGACAGCTTTTTGGTTCCAGCAGTGATTTAGTCTCACTTCCTGTTCAAGTTTCAAAGGTAAACAGTTTGATATACAAAAAAAAACATACAATAAATATGGGTGTGTCTGAGGAGTCTCACCATCAAAGTCATATCACAGTAGATAACCACAGGACACATTCAAATGTGCTAGCCACTGAGTCACAATGCCACCCTCATGTTTTTTCCCCCCCCAAAAAAAGGCAGGGAAATTCTTTCAATGATACAAAATAAATAATATGTTTTGTCCAAGATGAAACAGAAAGACTGACATCACTGTGTAACGAGTCCAGGCCAGTCTCAACAGTCCTACATCAAGACAAAATAGCAGTCTGCGTTTACCACCCACTATAAAAAGTTGCCCACTGTATTGTGTATTTTGAATATGTCTTAGATCAGTTGGAAGAAGAATTACAGACCACATTGTTACCACTAGAGAGATGACAGGAAATGAGCGAGAGATCAATTCTATGGACCTTTTTCACAGCAGACATTTTGACTTGTCGTAGTAGGAAAAGCACAGCTGAAATTGATAACCTTAACGATGGCTCAGTTCCATCAAGTGTCCCAGTAAGCTATTTCAGTGAGTCAGCATGCACAATACCAGGACCTCTCCTAAGTGGAATGCAGCCATCAGTAATGGTTTTGAATACACCTGTTCGTTTCCTACTATGACATGTCAACATGTCTGCCGTGAAAAAGGTCTATAAAGACTACAATCAAATGAAGGATGTTACAGTTCATGGTAGTAGCCTAACACCTTAAGCCCCTGACACACCAACCCGACGGCTGACCGACGGCAGAAAAGGCAGTTGGACTGATCAGTCGGCTGCCTGAGGTTCAAAAAGTGCCTCGGAACACACCGAAGCGACGCCGTCTTGAGCGTACGTTCTGCGCGTGCGCGAGACGTAATACAAAAAATGAAAACCCGGAAATGACAACGCGTCACGTGGGTCTGGCTTCTCCAGCCGATAGTAGTGGCGGCTTGTTCGAAAAACTATCTCGTATTTTACGAAAATAGTTAAAGAAACGTGTTTCTGAAAACGTTTTAAGCGAGAAATAGGCCGTAGAGTTGCTGAATCGGTCTTCATTTAAGATCGACAAAGGTCAGTTTAAAAGAGGCGTTCGTCACTCATCCCGCTCGTTATATCCGGGTTAGCACTCCACCAATCAGATTGGTCATTGAATCCGACTGCCCGCCCTCCGACCCAGCAAGTGAAATCGGCCAAAATGAAGGCCGACTCGCCAGACTGTCCGGCGGCCGATTATCAGGTTGGTGTGTCAGCGCCATTAGCCACGAGGTCACCCCTCCAGTCTTTACTTTTAAAGTCCTACACCTCTAAGAAACAAACAAACATATCCATATATAACAATCCTAGCTCTTATCAAAATTCTTAAAGGTCCCATGACATGGTGCTCTTTGGATGCTTTTATATAGACCTTAGTGGTCCCCTAATACTGTATCTGAAGTCTCTTTTATATAGACCTTAGTGGTCCCCTAATACTGTATCTGAAGTCTCTTTTATATAGGCCTTAGTGGTCCCCTAATACTGTATCTGAAGTCTCTTTTATATAGACCTTAGTGGTCCCCTAATACTGTATCTGAAGTCTCTTTTATATAGACCTTAGTGGTCCCCTAATACTGTATCTGAAGTCTCTTTCCTGAAATTCAACATTGGTGCAGCCAGTCCCACAATGAGCTTTCCTTATGTGCCATTTCTGTGTCTGTAGTTATTGAGGAGGAGAGGGGGGGCAAGGTGGAGGGTGGGGGTGTGGCCTTGACCAACTGCCATGCTTCGGTTGTTTGTAGGCCATGATGTCTCTCTCTCATGGGCGGGCCAAATTCTCTGGGCGGGCAAAGCAAAGAAAGGGGAGGTAACCTTGCTCCTTATGACCTCATAAGGAGAAGATTCCTGATTGGCCCATCTGAGCTTTCATTTTCTCAAAGGCAGAGCAGGATACCCAGGGCTTGGTTTACACCTATCACCATTTCTAGCCACTGGGGGACCATAGGCAGGCGGGTGGAACTCATATTAATGTTAAAAATGTTCATGCCATGGGACCTTTAAAGTTAACTTTTGACAGTGACAACTGTAAGTAAAGATCCTTCTCTTTTACTCCTAATACAAAAATAACATCTATTTATCTTCTTTCTTTTTTTTTTTACTTGATTGGCACCTGAGACATGTTGTGGGATGACTATACAATATACTCCAGTATACTGCAGCATTGGTCATAATCAATAATACATTATCTGAGTCAATCTGTATGATTCAGAACAGGATAGTTTTAAAGGTCCCATGGCATGAAACTTTCACTTTATGAGGTTTTTTAACATTAATATGCGTTCCCCCAGCCTGTCTATGGTCCCCCAGTGGCTAGAAATGGTGATAGGTGTAAACCGAGCCCTGGGTATCCTGCTCTGCATTTGAGAAAATAAAAGCTCAGATGAGCCGTTTTGGAATCTGCTTGTTATGAGGTCATAACAAGCAAGGTTACCTCCCCTTTCTCTGCTTTGCCCGCCCAGAGAATTTGGCCCACCCATGAGAGAGAGACATCATGGCTTTCAAATGAGAAAAGTGGCAGTTGGTCAAGGCCACACCTCCACCTTGCCACTCCCACTCTCCTCCTCAATAGCTTCAGACACAGAAATGGCACATCCTAAGGAAAGCTCATTGTAGGACTGGCTGTAGTGGCTGTAAGTCTGCACCAAAGCTGAATTTCGGGAAAGAGACTTCAGATACAGTATTAGGGGACCACTAAGGTCTATATAAAAGCATCCAAAGAGCACCATTTCATGGTACCTTTAACAGTTAAAGTTGCTTTCTTGTAAACTTTGATTGGATGTTACAGCACACTATGCATTTGTCAGTAAAGTGGTACTAAATGCCCTTTATTATAAATTATTATATGCAGACTTTCCATTTATTTTGCCTTCATTTGGGCCACTTTTTTAATAAAGTTCCTTTATCCTTAAGTGTCATTTTTTGTCATTCTCTGTGTCTTTCATGTCTTTGTGTAGGGAACAGACTGTACACAGTTGTGGGCCTGTTGTGGTTTTATATTGAGAGCAAAAAGATGCAGCAAGTTCTGCAGTAATGCAAACACTTTTTTTTTTTAAATGGTAGCTGTTTCATTTGCTGCATGTAACAGGCAGCACAATGGTTTGTGATATAGAGGATTATATTTGGCTCATGATTTACTTCTCCTTCTTCATGTACTGTATGTTTAAGAGGACCTTAACCGCAGCATTGTGTTTACATTTCTTTTATTCAGAGCAATGAGGAAATTCTGAAACTTCACATGGCAAGATGTGCAAAGCTTGATAACACAAAAGAACAGTTGTGGTTGCAATGACACTTGCCAAGACATGCCAAAAATCCTTATCTTATGCTGTCTGTGGCACGCATTAGTCAATCAGCTTAAAGTGATGGTTCGGAGTAATTTACCCTAGGGTCCTTTGCACCATGACCTCGAGCCAAACACCCCCCCAGAAGCTTTTTTCACCTGGGTCTAACACTGGGCGAGTTAGCGTAGAGTAGCGTTAGCCGCTGAGTAGCTTAGCGCGGGGCTAATGGACCCACGTTTGTATCTCTTAAATGACCCCACTAATAATGCCCGAAATGATACCAAAGGTCTACACTAGTATATATAGGTTATGCACTCATAAAACGATGGATTGGAAAGTTTGTAAGTACACCAGAAGTTTATGAACACCTTCTCGCTCTTCTGCTCTCTGTTGCTGCTGCTGCGCTACCTGCAGTTAGACGAGTGCGTAGGGCCGTCTTAAATTACTACACCGAAAAGAGATACAACAAAAATATGTATTAATTTAATGATTAAATAAGGTAATGTCTCCAAACTTACCTCAATTATTACTTGTCTCCTGCTAGTTATATTACAGCACTTACTTTAAAAAATAAGTTAAATTAAAAAATATTTTTGTTGCATCTCTTTTCGGTGTTGTAATTTGTAGATATCCCTAAGCACTCGTCTCACAGCAGCAACAACAACAGCAGAGAGCAGAAGAGAGCAGGCAAGTGTTATTTACATAAACTTCTGGTGTACTTACAAACTTTCCAATCCATCGTTTTATGAGAGCATAACCTATATATACTAGTGTAGACCTTTGGTATCATTTCGGGCATTATTAGTGGGGTCATTTAAGAGATACAAACGTGGGTCCATTAGCCCCGCGCTAAGCTATTCAGCGGCTAACGCTACTCTACGCTAACTCGCCCAGTGTTAGACCCAGGTGAAAAAAGCTTCTGGGGGGGTGTTTGGCTCGAGGTCATGGTGCAAAGGACCCTAGGGTGAATTACTCCGAACCATCACTTTAATACAGGACTCAGGCAACTTCAACATAGCCTGATGCTTTTAATTCTCATGCATCAATATCTTCGTATTATGTACTATAGTAGTATATACTTGTATCTAAAAATGTCACTGGTTCCTCCTTTTGTGTGTGTGTCTGTGTGTGTGTCTGTGTCTGTGTGTGTGTGTGTGTGTGTTATATCAGGTGCCAAGATGCAGCACGTGGATCAGGACCCATTTATCTCTCCTGACTTGGGAGTTCTACCAGGTTAGTATTGTTTGAGTTTGAATTTATCATTCATATAGACTATCTTTTCATGTATGCTGTGTAGAATCTGGGCTACGGGTAAGAGATATTTAAACAACACTGGCATTGTATGCACTGGTTTTATTAGTCTACGTTAGCAAAAGAAGAGGAGATGAAGGAGACATTTGTTGTTTAGAAAAGGTTGACAGGTAGTGTTCTCTGCCTCTATAACCACATCTATCCCTCTGATCACCCACCACCAAGTGTGCAACTTTGGCAACTTTTTATTATTACACCCATTGATCCGAACGGTTTCAGCTGCATATCTGAGTCAGGTTCAGGGTAGCAAAGTAGCCCAGATATCGCTCCACATGGGTGCAGTAGCAGCTGGACCTCGAGCTTGTTGTGCCCCTTCTGATCATGAAATGTTTTGTCTTATAATGCTCATTATTTGTGTTTTAGATGATTTATCTGAATACTTGAATAATGATGAAGATAACTTTTTTGTGGGTAAGTTGCAATCAAACGTCTGCACATATATGCATTAATTACAGTGAGCAGCATGTCATAATAACACACTTATTAATGGATCAAATGACTAACATAAACACACATATTCAAGTATGAACGCAAAGGTGATCTGTTGTCTAATTCCCTGTACACTTTTCCTCACGTGGACCCAGATGACCTCTTTGACAGTCCATTGCTGAATTGTGAGGAAATCATCACCTGCAGTAAGGAGCTCTTCTTTTGTTATTTTGCAGCTGCTGACACATAACAGGCAATACAGAAGAGTAAATGAGGAAGAAAAATGTCTAAAACTTTAAAACAAACTGGCTGAATAATTTATCCAGACACACTGTTAACACATAGATGGAAAAATTACTTTAATTAGTTTTAACAATAATATATATATTATTTTATGCATACCCTATATAACATACAAAACATAAAATGTTTCTAGAAAAGAAAAATATATATCTGATGCCAATATTTGGAAACATTTTTGCAGTGGTGTCTGTGAGGCCCCAAACAGCAAGTTTGTAAAGCCAATGCCAAAAAAAACTAAACAACCAAGGGTTAAGAATTCATCTCATTGGTGATATTTCAAGTTACAGTTACCTAGGTTTTACCCTGTCTACCACTTACGTTTTCGAATCTCAAAGATGTTTGGAGAAACATGCTTCGCTGCCCTGAAATGCATGGCAGTCACAACCATTTCTGGTTACCGCGTCAGTTACCTGCTTCACTGACTTTTTTACTTCCTTTTTTATGCACTTCAGCTGATCTTCCCATGGCAACAGAGCTGCTCTGCCTAGACAGCCAGCAGCAGGGACAGAAGAACGAAATAACAGGAGAAACAAATAACAGGAGAAAAAGACCCAGAGGTACATATATAACCAGCTGCTAACTGGAACCTATACTGCAGCTCAGCATCTGTTCTCTCAGTTGTGCGACACTGTCCTGATCACCCCATTGTCATATAAAACTTAATTTTAAGATTAAAGCCACAACATTCTGCAAGCCTGAACTAATGGAAAGTTTACATGTTCTATATTTCTCCTCTCCAGCTCCCCGATCACAACGGTGCACTGATGAGAACACACCATCTAGGCCAAAAAGGCAAAGAGCAGCAGGTGACCTACCCAGACTGGCTGTCTGTCAACTATTTATGACCTGGCTTCAAATGTGGCACACTGTGAAATACATAACCTGCACAGCGTCATGTCCGCCCACTAGCCCACTTGTAGCTAATTTTTTATAATTCTGCACTGATTTGTTTTTGAAGTCTCTACACGTTTGGTGACTGTTTAAGGCAGCCATTGGGTTTCACTCATATCAGTCTTTCAAAGATATGTTATTGCTATGAGATGATACAGTGCAGATTTTTTCAACTCTTGCAGGACGATCAAAAACCAAAGTGGCTGAGCCAACTGTCACTCAAGGTAAGTTTCTAATGTTTCTGCTGTAAAATTATTTCAATTTGTAGAGGAACAATTTTTTTTTTTTTTTACATTTAAAGAGGCAATAAGAAAAATTTGTCTGCCTCGAATGTGAAAATTTGCAGTAATTCAAGTTACTGTCATTAAACGAATGACAAATGTTTGATCAGTATTGCTGCAGATATATCAATCAATGACAATATCAATATCAGCTAACACTGCACGGTAAAATGATAATGTAATAGGTTGCATGCCGCTGTAATGTTTTAAACAGACCAAAACCCCCGAACACTATACACATGAGACTTATATATATAAATGATATTTTACAGACAAGCCATGTGAGGCTAGAGTAGGAACATTAGACTCATGGGTTAAAGAGATGTTGGTTGGCTTTGCATGACTCAGTTCATTCATGGCATTGGAATGCACAACAAATAACAGGAAGTTTAATTCTGAAGTCATCAGATAAGCGGTCCCCCTGATGAAACAAAAGAAGAACTCCCACCTCACCCAAACTTCCTGCAGATCAGTTTGGTGCTTTTTGAATGTCCGATTTTGTTCTCAGTGTCATGAAAATATCTAAATACCTGTTATTCACTTGGAATCTAAACTATCAATTTGTTTTCTTGTCAACCCTTGTTTTTTGATACGCTCAAGGTTAACACAACCTGCTGGCAGGGAAAGCTAAAGGATGTTGTCTCTGCTTCTTTCACAGGCACTGACAATGGGTCAGAGAGGAGTTTAGCAGAGTCGGTGGGCCCCTCCCCCACTCAGCAAATCCTTCATCTCCATCCCTCCATTCAGTTTATCACCATCCCAGACTCTCCAGGGTATCAGGTGGTTCAGACACTGAGGCTCTCTCCTCCAGTTATTGGACTTCCGCTCCCCAACACACCTGCTACACCTAGGTTCATATTAGGTGAGTTAAGCATTTACATACAATGTTGACTGTGTAGAGGAACTAAAGATGACTCAGATGATGCAGTTTTATTTGCCCTGAAAACCGGATCATCAAGCTTCTTTTAAGACGTGTAGCCTAAATAGTAGGGCTGTGCTCGATTGAAGAAATTCTTAGTGAGTTGACACTCATTCAATTGTATCGACTAATCGATTAGTCGATTTAATCGACAGATCTGTAAATCTGAGTTTCTCCGCAAAGAGTCATGCAAAAGTGTCACTTTAATTCTTGTGTTTACCAGAGATGTGCTCGTACGTTTCTTGGAAATAAGTCATTCAGCATGAAAAGAGCATAAAACATGACTAATCGACTTAAGAAATCTAAGTTGACTAAGACCAAAACGACCGATTAGTCGACTAATCGACTAAAAGGGAGCAGCCCTACTAAATAGAGCTGTAATTAGCAACCACAGACCTATACCAAATATTCTGTTTGAATGAAACAAGTTGTCCACCAGCAACTTTTCATATTCGTCTTAGTCTCGCTTTGCCAGACCTTCCTCCCCAGCGCCGCGGAGGAGGGTCTGGCTAGCCCAAACAGCATTCCGGGATGGGAGAAAAACGTGTTCTGGTTTATTGGCATTTCTTTAAACCAATCGCAATCGCCACGGACGGCGCCGCTGCAAAACAGCCTCGGGAAGGAACTTGTTTTGGTGGAACGTGTGTACGTTCAAAAGTTGTTTTAGTGGTGCGAGAGAAAACTCAGATTGGACAGATAGTCTAGCTAGCTGTCTGGATTTAATCTGCAGAGATCTGAGGAGAAATTAACCATAGTCCTCATAATTCAATTGGAGTTTAGAATGCCAACACAAAGAAAGCAGAAGGTAAAGAAAAGAGGTGCATCCGGTGGAATTTCTGGCAGCACCGGAGCAATCCTGGAAGTGGAACGTCGTGGATATAGAATATATTCGTCTAGATCCTTTTTTTGACAAATTTTAGTCTTTGGCTTATTGAATATTATGCTGCATTTGGGTCGATTAACTATGTAACGAGATAGACTGAAACTACTTTGTCTCTGTCAGGAATTATGTATCTGGTGGCATGCAGTCTCCCAGGGCTCATTCATTGGTCACCTTTGGTTTAAATCCCCCAGGCTTTCCCCCGGAAGGAGTGGAAAATTTCTGAATTTGGAGACCGCTTGTGCTTGTACTAAAAAAAAGGACACTAAAAAATATGGACGCCAATCCATTTAACATGCAACAGATTACATAGAATAAACTTCCCCGATGATTTAGCATTTGTTGTAAATCTAATTCCATATCCTGAACTCCCCGTCTATGTCTGTGTTTTCATTTTCAAATGCTCTTTTACAAACTTCTATTTAATTTGGGTTTTATTGTGTTAAATGTGTTAAATTCCTCTTTTAATATTTCATTTATTCTGTGCACTATGTAAAGCACTTTGTTTATGTAACGTGTTAAACATATTACCTTGCCTTGCTTTGCCCCCTCATGCATGTCTGTTTATTGCACATACTGTATCAACAGTACATACTCCCTGTTACCCCTGTTTCTACTATAGTTCCTGCTGCCTCACCACCCTTCCAACGCCAAGTGCCACCACTCTCCCCGAGTGAGTTAAAAATTCTTTAAACTGGGGTGTGTGTGTGTGTGTGTGTGTGTGTGTGTGTGTGTGTGTGTGTGTGTGTGTGTGTGTGTGTGTGTGTGTGTGTGTGTGTGTGCCAGTCTCTACTTCATGTGCACAAATGCAAAGATTTAATTCAGTGGTATGTAGATTATAGTTTCAGATTACAGTTTTAGCACTGCCTTTTAAGCAACAACATGGAAAGCACTCTGCCAACTGTTGCATGTGCGAATGCAGGCTCTTAATTGTTCTTCTCTTGTGTTTGTAGTTGGCGGTGCAGTAGCGCCAGTCCAAATGAGTTCATCCCCACCAGGATCTCTGTCAGACACCGCTAGCAAAGCCATGTCTCACCCTTGTGCCTCACCCCTCTCCCCCAGCAATGGTGAGTGACAGTGTCCGTCTGATTTCTCTGAAATCACCTTGTTACCCCGTTATTGCCACATCACAAATATCTTGGCGTGTTGCATTTCAGAAATGTCTACATGTAAGGAATCCCCTCTTCCTCCATTTGCCACTGTCCTTGATATTCCACGTAAGTTAGCACATGCTTTTATTACACTCTGCTGCTTTGATGTAAAATAAAATGTGAAAGTACAAATCACGTTTTGTGAAATAGCAGGGTTGGAACTCAGTTGTGGGTTGTTGTTTTTTTCCAGTGGTTGTAAAGGACTACATTCAGGAGGCCAAAGCACACATGAGTCAAACCTGCCAGGATATGGGGTCAGACCTTAGCCTGACTTCTCATTATGTGAACGTGCAACTGAGCCAGAGAGAGATTCTTCGCTCTGGAAAAAACACAAACAAAGACCTGGACAAGGAGCTGGTCATCATGGGAGATACAGATCGTCAAAAAAGCATGTTGGGGCACAGTCATGTAAGAGTTGCCCTTAAGTTCGATTTAAACATATATAAACGGTTATCATCGATTGCTTTTTTAACACAGCCAAATCCAATAATATCATGTATGAACATTTTGATTTGTTTATATGACAAGGGAAACAACTCACTGGTAACTATATGTTGGTCTTTTTCCACTCAGATCTTTAAAGACTCAAATGGTGACAAACCCAGACGCTACATAATGCTACTTGGCAATGCTGGCATGGGAAAAACCACCCTCATCAGGAAACTGTGTCTCGACTGGTCCAGAGACTGCATCCCACAGTTTGACTTTGTCTTCTCTTTAGACGGCAAAGCACTCTCTTTAACAGAGCCGAACAATAGCCTTCAGACCCTCCTATTAAACCTTTCCTCCTTTGCCCCTACCTGCATGGACCCCGACGCGGTGTACGCTCAAATCCTTGCAGCCCCTAAGCGTGTGCTCATCATTTTTGATGGCTTTGGCGAGTTACGGGACTATGAAATTCTTCTCCAGACTCAAGAAAAAGACTTGATATCTTCATTGCAGAAAGACAGTAAAGCACAGACCTACACAGTAAAACAATTATACTCTGCCATCCTTCAGAGGGTCCTCCTCCCAGGCTGCACTCTTCTGCTCTCCACACGACCAAGAGGCACTGCCAGCCAGCTACTCCGGCGGACGGACAGCCTTTTGGAGGTTTGTGGCTTCACCCCCGCAGACATAGAGATATATTTGTCCCAGTACTTCACTGACCCTGGCCTCAGAGCATCTGCTTTGGACCGCTTGAAAAACTGCAGCTATCTACATCTCCTCTGCTGGAACCCTGGACTGTGTCGGTTGGTCTGCTTGGTTTTAGAACAGTGCAAAGGTTTAGAGGTCTTGCCGAGAACTTTAACCGGGCTCTGCCATCAAGCGCTTCGTCTGAAAATGGAAAAGGACAGTAGGAGCGCACACTCGCAGGCGGAAGCTCAATCAGAAATATCTGTGCAATCGGCAGAAGAAACCCAGACACAAATCTCAAGTAGTTCTCAAGTTACGAGGGGTAACAAAAACACCCCGACGAAGTCCAGAGCACAGGCTCGCACTCGCAGCCAAAGAGCGAGGGGGTCAAAAAAACAGGAGAAAGAGGAAGATGGCATTGATGGAGAGGGGACGCAGAGTGTTGTCGGGGATGTAGATAGAACAGAGGAGAGAGAGTTGCTGTCCCAGCTGAGTTCTTTGGCCTGGGATGGGGTCAAAGCAAACTCCTCCATCCTCCCCACGAGACGGACTGTATCTGCCAAACTTAAGGCGTTCGGCCACAGGACAGGGCTCTTCTTCTCTTACCATCTGAGGACGAGGCAGGTTGTCTCAAGTGGCGAGAGAGAGGGAGGAGGAAGGGAGGACAGAGAAGAAACGGGAACAGGAGAGGATGGAGAAAAGAGGGGAAACAAGGGGAGGACGGACACTGAAAACGCTGACGCCAGTGATGACCACATCCTGTTGTGGGCCAACCCTTTTCTTCAGAGTTACCTGGCAGGGCTCCATTTGTCTCTGTCAAGGTAAAAGATTCTTGATTCATCAGAAAGAAATAGTCTTCTTCAATGCTTCGATTAGGATTATATAGATAAAAGAAAGATTCAATGAGAAGTGGTTGTTTGATGAATTAGTGAATTGACCGTGTTAAGCTTTTAAACTGGCATTGTATCTTCTTCTTCATCTATCTTCTTGATTGAAAATGAAAGCGCATATCCCTTTCCACTCCCAGCCTTTTTTCTCTTTTGCTTTCAGTTCCCACTCTCTCTGTATTTCCCTGACTCTATATTACTTTCTTTTTCCCCAGGACTGTAACAGACCGTGCTTTCCTCCAGACCCTCCCTTTCCAGTCAGGCCAGAAGGGACGTCGTCGACCACAAAGGGAAGAGCTCGAACTCACTCAGCGATTTGCCGTCGGGCTTCTGTTCCACAACAGGACAGAGCTGCAGAGGCTTCACTCATACACAGAGACAGCCTTCAGAGATATGATGGCCGCCAAGCAGGCTTTAGTAACAAACCACCTTGAGGGTCTTTCCCATGGTGACCTGAACCCCGCCCAGGTCCTGGAGGCATGTCACTATGTTTATGAGGCGAGTTCCACACATGGTAACGGTAGCAGAAACAGTGGCAGCACGCGATTAGTCGCTCACCTGGCAGCAAATCTCCCAGAAGTCCTGACATTTCGCGGAGTTCCACTCAAGCCGTCGGACATGTTCCCTGTGCAGAACGTTCTTGAAAGGGGTGGAACTAAAGGTAGACGGTTCTGTTTGGATCTGGAGGATTCTGGGATACAGATTTCGGGACTCAGATCTCTGGTGGGGCTCAACAACATCAACACATACAGGTAAATGTTACAATGTCTCAAAAAGCTGCTTGGTATCGATTGGGGTTGTTCCCAAAACATCGATTGTCCAATCTTAGCTTAGCGACCCTAATAAGGGCAGGTCTGTCAAGCTTTGGATTTTTCCACAATCCAGTACAGTGGCACATAACTAACTACATTATAATACTTATATAATTCAAATAGAGCTTTGCATTTTTTTTTGGCAATTTATTCCTTCATCACTGTCTGATGATATTCTGTTGATACCAATGTCAACCGTTGGGTGTCTTCTAGGGCATGCATTGCTGATGTCATCACCTTATGGGAGCAGTTAGAGCAGAGTGGCGAAGAAGGGCTCCTACAAGGGATGGTGTCCAAATTCAAGATCCACCCTCTGAAGGCCACACAGGTGTGTCACATAGAGCACTTGGCAAAGCTGGTGAACATACATACGCACAAAAAGCTGTCGGACAGGTAAATCACCACACACACACACACCAAACACACACTCACACACACACTCGGTTACGCTTTGGAATACAAACTATGAGTTTGGCTACTGATGTGTGTGTTGTGTTTACTTGTAGTTCCAGCCAATCAGATTCCATCCTGGCCGAGGGAGTACCAGCTGTCAAAGAGCTACACAAGCTGGAGCTTGAGTGAGTAGCTCGGACATTTGAAATTTGAATTCATGATGACAATGACAATGACAATGACAACAATGACGACATTATCTTTCTCTGCAGACTTGGTCCAGAGAAAGGTCCCCTGGTTCTTCCCAAGCTGTGGGAGCTCCTGCCAGGTCTACATAACCTACAGCACTTAGAGTAAATATACACACCTTGTAGTTCTCTCTCAGTGCAGGTACCCCTCTGTCTTTATGTCTTTGTTTCTAGTGTCTGACAATCTCTCTCAATCTCTCTCTCCTCCTTCAGTCTAGAGAACAGTAAGATAGGGGACGAAGGGGCAGAGAAATTGACTGATGCTTTAGTCTCACTTGGTTCCCTGGAGATACTTAAGTAAGTACAACACGTTCCTTTCTCACGTCTCATCATCGTATGTGCAGTGTGTGCGTCGAACTAAGTGTTTACCCTCTCCTTCGGGTTTCTAGTCTGTCACAGAATTGTATAGGAGACAAGGGGGTGACAAAACTGGCAACCACGTTGAGGGCCCTGCCCAAACTGCACTGTTTAAGGTATACACACACACATACACACACACACACAAACACAGAGAAAGAGACATATAACTACACAACAACACCCACAGTGGCACATACTGTAGCAACCCACATAATATCACTTCCCTCTTTCTTCACTTTTTTTTTTTTAAAGTCTCTACAGTAACGTGATTTCTGACGAAGGGGCGGAGAGTTTAGCAGATGTCCTGCCACACATGGCTTCGCTCACTAACCTGGAGTAAGACCATACATTTCACATTTTCCTCAGACATTCATGATTTCTGTGTGTATGTATACCTCTTCGTTTTATTTCATTAATGAGAAAATGTACTGTGATATCCGTGTTTTGGACTGAATGTAATTTTCATCAAACCTTGAACAGACTGGTTAAAATGAATACACACACACACACACACGCACACACACACACACACACGCACATGAAATGAGGAACCAGTGACATGATTAGATCCAAGTAAATGTTGATCAGCTGATCTGTTAGTCTGTCTGTATATGTTAATACAATGATGTGTTTGACATGGATGTGTCACCATCAGTAGACACAGTAGTACACACTGAAGATACTATATTATATTATATTTAAAGTGTAAGCTGTTTTCTGTTTGACAGTGTCAAGTACAACAAGCTAACAGATGTTGGAGCTCAGAGCCTGGGAGCCAGTCTGAAAAACTGTAAGAAAATGAAGACCTTGAGGTAAGAAGACCTGTGTTTGTGATCGTCGTTGCTTCACAAACGCAACCAAAAACTAAACGTATAGTTTGTTTAATTTCCTTCCAACATAATAATATACCTTTCCATCACATCCTTTCACAGGATGTGGAACCAGTGTATTCCATACGGAGTGTTTGAGAGACTTCAGCAGCAGGACAACCGGATCCTTTTGCAGTAGAACGATATGAAACCTCTACCACAAGGCTATGCACTTTTTTTTTTTTTATCATGCATCTCAGGCATACATGTTTACACTACACAATCCATTTTCTAAAGCATGTTTGTTAAATAGAGAGAGAGAGAGACAGACAGAGAGAGAGAGAGAGAGAGAGAGAGAGAGACGGAGAGACACAGAACTTTAACAGAAAATGCAAAATGATTTGCTGCTTTCTTCAACAGTTCATTTTACCAGATTCTTTCAAAGATTCTACTCAGTGACACAGAGTAATACTTCATCCTTCAGTGTTACACAGTACTGCATGTGTATACTGTATGGGTTTGTGGTAATGCTTGGTACAAATTTAAGAAGCACATTTGCACTATGTTACTTGTCTTTATGCAGTTTTATAGATTTGTTGTATTTCATGTGCGTTTTTTTTTCTTGCTATATGAATAGTGTTTTTGTTTTTTTTCTCTTTCTATGACTGTACATTATACATTGCTTAACAATCTCCTGGCACTTTAAAAAATAAAATGTTTCATTTGTCAGGTACATTATTTTCTTCCCTGTTTGTTTTTCACTATTCATTTGACATGTTGCCCGAGTTCATCGGTTTATTTGCAACTTCTTTTCTCTTCCTTCCCAACAGGTTTCTGTTCTCTATTTTGATGCAAAATGACCTTTAGACTGTTATTGTGTCTGAAGCTCTGCATAGTTGATCACATTACTTTATTTGCATTAAGCCATTTATCTCCACCAAAATGTTAGTCATAGGCAGACTTTTCCCAGTTGTGATATCATGGTAAAATAAGGGAAGAAAGTGAACTTTACTGACAACATGAATACTTGGTTATCACATGTGATGTTCCTTAAGGTGGCCTCGTTGTGACCTTAAGGTGTCTCTTGTGATTTATATTTACCCTTTAAGGCAGATGTGTCCAACTCAAGGCCCGAGGGCCAAATCCGGACCTTTGCCGATTTTGATCCGGCCCGCATTTCAATATAGGTTCACAATACATTTTGACCCATTTTTGGTGCTTTTTTCAATGCTATAGGCACTTTTTCCGTCGTTTTTGCCCCTTTTTCCGTTTTAGGTGCTTTTTTTAGACAATATTGGCACTTTTTTCTATGATGGCTAAGCAACTTTTTTTCTGACTTTTTGGGGGCTTTACGTGGCCCAAGCTCTAAGGGAGAAAGCTATATGAGACATGCAATAATGCAGTCAAAATATTTATACATACATGTCTGGCCCTTAATGTGATTCTCATTTTCCAGTCTGGCCCTTAGTGAAATTGAGTTTGACACCCCTGCTTTAACGGGTTGGAGACTGCAGTTCTAAGAAGAAAGTCTGCGTTACATTCTGGGTGGTGTGGAGTTTGAAAGGCATCTACCTGAGGCTGTTGAGTAGCATTATGGGAAACGAAGGATCCAGTGTTTGGGGGGCTTGACCCATATTTGAGATTAAAATCCAATCCAATCCAGTCCAACTTTATTTACAAAGCACATTTAAAACAACCAGGTTGACCTAAGTGCTGGACATTGACACGATTTAGGACAGATTATAAACCCGCGAGTAACAAAATGAACATTTAAAACAAGTAACAAACTGGAAAATGAAAATGAAGAATACAACTCTCAAGCAGGTTTAAAGGCCACTGAATAAAAGTGAGTTTTAAGTCGTGATGTAAAAATGTGAAGGCTGGGGGCCAGTCTGACATGCAGAGGCAATTCATTCCACAGCCTTGGGGCCCCGGCTGAGAATGCTCGATCTCACCTATTTTTCAGCCGCGTTCTAGGGACAACAAGGAGCAGCTGGTCAGCAGACCTTAATGTCCTCAGAGGAGCATACTGCTTCAGTAGTTCAGCGCTATAAACTGGGGCTTGACCATGAAGAGCTTTAAAAACGAACAACAGAATCTTAAAATGTATTCCAAAGCAAACCGGTAGCCAATAAAGGGAGGCAAGAACAGGTTTAATGTGATCTTGTTTACGAGTTCCGGTAAGGAGTCGAGCGGCAGCATTTTTGAGCTATCTGTAATCTAGAGAGGGAGGCATGGCTAACAGCTACATATAGAGCATTACAGTAATCCAGGTGAGTTGTGATAAAAGCATGTATAACCCTCCCAAAATCAGTGAAAGATAAAAAAAATTGCTTCAGCTTTGTAGGCAGCCTTAGTTGAAAGAAACTAGCTTTTACAACAGAATGTATCTGTTTCTCTAGTTGAAAATCACCGTCCATCTTAACACCAAGGTTAGAAGTCAGGATATCGGAGGTTCATACGCTTCGGCTTGACAATGTTGTTCTTTTTACCAGACTTTCAAACCACCACCCACTACTCAGATTTGTTCATCAGTTCAAATGTATGAAGTGAACCAAAATGGTAAATCAGTCTGATTATGGGGTTTGAACATTTGAAGTTTTGCATTTTGTCACGTAAGTCATAGATGTGAAACACTTCTAATCTAGCTGATTTTGTTTCAATATTGTGACTATATAATTGATATGAGAAGGAAGAATACAAGCAGCAGTTACTGTGTAAATGGACAACGCTATACTTGAATCTCCATAAACAGAAAAAGAAAATAGTTGATTTAGATAAATGAGATACTATGAATACTTGTACATTACTGATAGTTCATGAAGTAGGCCTACTATATGAATGAATTCATGCTTTTTTATGCAGGAACACACACACACACACACTTAGTTTAAATCTTGGTATATTGCACGGCTGCCTCACAACAATCTCAAATATCATTGGTATTACAGATGAACTTTTTAACCCTTTCCTCAGTCAGAAACAGCAGGAGCTGCTACAGTGCATTGCATCAGAAAATGTCAGGTATGTCAGTTGTCAACCACAGGCATTCTATTCCTGGCATGCTCTGCAGATAAATCTGAAGACCTGGGCCCAGTTTTTCAAAAGTAATCCAGTGGAATTTCGAATCCCAGATTGGATCAAATCTTGGAAAAGGGTTTTTCAAAAGCAAAAGAGGGATACCGAACTAAGATCAGAGCACGTAATCCCATTTTACATTTGATCTGAAAACTTTGAACTCGGTTTGGAATCTATTTGATAAAAAAACAAAAAATAACAAAAAAAAAACAGGATTATCCTGATCCCATCAGAAGGGTGGATTCAGTTGTGATTTTTCGAACCAAATAAAATCAGAGAGGTTGTTTTTTTTTTAAGTGAATGATCACAAAAATCAATGTTTACTGATGATATATACATTTATATATATGAAGCATGTCACATCTAATAAGATATGGTAAACATTATAACATAACAAAATAAGGAATGTAAAATGTTTCTGTTTATTAGTGTTTCGGTTTCTTAAAATGAAAACAAACAATGGCTCTTTGTGGCCACCGGTATTTTGCCTACCTGTTGTTCTTTGCTAAGCCAGTAGGCTACGCTGTTGGTTCCATTTAAGGCTCTGGTAAACAGGATTTGGTAATCCTGAAATTTGGTATTTTGGATCACAGTGATCCAATCCAATGTTCATTTTAAAAAACTGGCATGAAAGTAAGATGGATCAGGTGATCCTGGATAGCAAAACATGGGATTTCCAAATCCGGATCAATTTTATCCAGATTCAATTTAAAAAACAAAAACAAAACACTCCTGCTGTTCTCTGGTGCACTAATGCTCTCTTGTGGACAAAATGTAAAGTGAGACCAAAAAAAGCACATGCTAACAAGTGAACAGTCTGAGATCACTTTAAAACAATTGTTCTGTCAACTTCAAGATAATCAATGAACACACGTCTAAAGTGACAGTTGAAGAAAATGGCGAAAAAGCTGGTATTTGCTCAAAGTTTATTAAATACACAGTAGAAAATAAAACTCTGTTACCATCCATTGCTTATCACAGCATGTGCATGTCTCCAAAGAAGCAGATGTGGAGGGTCGACACAAGCACTGGGTAAAGGCTGCATGTTGTTACCCATCTGTTACAGTCCTTGGGAAGTATCATGAGTTTCCACTAAACTAAGATGTGAGCAGAGTGGATCAGAACCTGACCAGCACAGTGTGGTATCAAGCCCGGGAAAATGCCACAACTATAACATCAGTGATTTATAAACAGTTTTCATTCAAATGTAAGATCTACCCCCATTTCACAGCTTCACTCGCAGTTGATTTTCAGAATACGATTCACTGTTCATCAACAGTGAGCCCTTTCCTTGTATTGATTCCATGATCTTTTTGATCAGATGCCATACAAACATGTTTTACAGTATTTTAATCAATATTAGTATCCTGAGCTTTAGTGTCACGTGATCTAAATGCTGTTTCAGATTCACTTTTATGCCGCCAAAAATAGACACTGATTTATACAAACGCATAAACAATCCAAAACATTGACAATGGCACCACAAAATATTGCTTACTGGTAGCCTTAATCCAGAACAAAGAAATCATTTGGTTATAAGTCATAATTAATCAATACTGGTTGAATTCTGGTACGAATGTTTTGAAAATCAGTCTCGCGTGGTAAAAGAAATCAGTTTGAAATGGTAAATATTGTAGTCTGTTCATATTAAACTGCGCTGTCAATGTTTTTGACAATCTTATTTTTAACATCCCTGTCTTTGTTCTTGAGTTGCAGCATGGCTTTTTCTGTTTTCATTCATTTCACAATGTGGCTGTGGGCAATTATCTGGTTATATACAGTGTGCCATTTGAAATGACAAAGTGTTGGTGAAAACCCCACCTTGGTGGAAGGTTGTCTAGCAGAATGTAATGTTCAAAACACTGAGTCAGCTAATGACATCCTGGACTAAAGCTTGTTTAGAGTATGACCAGCGCATGTGCAAATATGTTTAAACATGTTTTGTCTCTACAACTTGAGTTATTTGGTGGACGACTGTCACCACATTGCAATGACTGTTTTATTTTGATATTTGCTTACTCTGGTAGACAGGCGCTGTGAGAAAATACTGGTTCCTCTGCGTTGCCTACAAAAATCAATGTTCATTAATTAGCAGGGCTATAAGTGCTCTTCACGGATCTACAGTATGTACAGTACCTTCAAGGCTTACAAATATTTAGTATTGAATTGCCTCATTGCTTAAATTCAGTTTATTATTGCTGCCAAGAATATACATTTTAACAGAATTCCGAAATTCATAACAAACTGAACAGAAGGTGTGATAAAACCAAACTTTGACAACTAAACCTTTTTAAAACACACAACCAATATCATGCGTCAAGTCTTTTCTGTGTCTAACACACATTTGTAACATTAAAAAACACAAAACACGAATGCAACAATTAAAAGGATGAAAAAGTCAACTATCTGAAGCACTTCTTCTGAGGTTCTTTTTCATGCTTTAATACTTGCTGCATTACCGTAAAGAGTGTGGCAAGTGTGGTGTTTCTGATTCTTAAGAGAGCTTGGAAAGATTAAGGGTCTCCTATGTTTCACAGCCTGTGTCTAGTATCAGTGTCTTGCCAGTGCACCCACAGTTTCTAACGGTGCTCCTGAGAGTGTCTACATCCCTGAAGCAAATATACAGTATGGATGACCTCAAAAGACACATTTTAAATGTACACCTCACGGATCTATGAGCCTGCAAAGTAGCAATGCATTCTGAAAACTTAAAAAAAAAAAAAAAAAAAAAGGACAAATAGTTGTACTGTGAGTGATTAAGTATGCAACAGACCTACAGTGGACATTGTTTTCCAACTCTTTGCCAGTGCTTCTGAGATGTCACACTGTGTAGGACGTCACACTGTGACTGAAGTGGCAAGTTTGAATTCCCTTCTTCAGCAGTCGACTACCAGATCTTGCACAGCCTGGGCAGTTGTTCAGTGGAAATGCCAGCCACATCAGGCTACTGTTTCTGAACTGGCCGCAATTTAGACGATCCGAGTCATGCTCCACATCTCTGGTAATGTTCATTTTATATCCCCAGGGATCAGTCGTCTCCTTCCACTTAGAGCACATTGTGCTTCCTTTTTATCTTTCATTGTGTCTAAAGGTGGAGGACACAGATGCCAGCACTAACTCCATGGGGTCCAATTGGAGTCAACTGCTATTAGAATGGAAACGGACTAGACAGGCAGCTGATCCTGTGAAGAGAGCTCTTCCCATGGGACAGTCGCTGTTCATGTGGCCAGTGGTGCTGAATCGCTTCCTCAGGCTACCTAGAGATGTGGCAAAAAAAATAAAAATAATAATAATAATAATAAAAGAGTTAGAGAATACCAAATTACCAAAATAGCTTCTCTTACAACATAAAATAAAAAGGGTGAGCTTTTGTGTATACACATTTTGTTTAGAATCACAAAACCTCCTGTATCAGTTACTCCATCAAAATACAAAGCTGTTTTTGTAATGTTCAATGTAATAATGTTATACTAGTATCTTATTCTGACCATGAAACAGAACCCCCCCCCCAAAAAAAAACCAAAAAAAAACCAGCATGTCTTGTGTTCTCTGCTTACTTTTTCACTGATATGTCTGTGTGAGAAACCGCATCCGCTTTGAGGCATGTTTTCCTCACATCACTGACCAGAGTGTTGACGCTGGTCCAATCTGCCCCGGAACTCTGCATCATCACCGCCGCCACTAACATTTATTTCCCTCGCTCCAGGACCGCCCTGTCACTCAAGATACCCCTCAAAAACATCCAGCTCGTTGTCCGTGTCATAAGGGACAGAGGCCGGGTCGGACAGCACCCCGAGGTCCACCAGCGCCTGGTCCATATCCTCAGGCAAAAATACTATCCCCACATTTAGGACGATGTACTCCATCAGAAAGGCATAATAGAGGATCAGGACGTTCACAAAGAACAGGCCCAGATAAAACATATATGGAAGTTCGTCCAACAGCGATTCTACCGAATCTAGCTGGGCATAAATTGGATGGGTCATAGAAAAACAAGAGAGCCGCGGTTTGGGTTCTTGCGGGGCCAGGATGTGGCGGACTGGAGTTGCTGGTGTCACCACTAGAAATCTGTCTGCTGGGGTGACGGGGCGTCCATTTCGGCTCGTCCCGATCTGCAAACAGTGATTGAGAGGCAGCTTTTAAGTGCTATATTGTATTTGTAAAAAGGTACAGAAGAAAACAACAGCAACATAGGTCGTAAGTTTCATAGCTAAAAATAACCGGCAGAAAGTATCAAAATACCCCGTTAGCTAGCTCGACGCATTCTTTGGGTTTGCGGAATTCAAGCCATGCCAGCTGGCTAGGGCTAAAAACAGTAGCATGCAATGCTAGTGAAAAGAAATGCGAACATTTCTTGAAGCCAAGTTATTTGGAGTTTTCTTTTATACCGTTAAACATCCGTCCGGGAAATACGAAACATTGAAAAATACACGCTTCTGCAGATGTTTTTACGGCTAACCGTCCCTAACATTTTAGTCAAGTGCATCAAAACAGTCCTGACCACAAAGCGACACCTGAAGCCTCGGCAGTTAATTGGCTCGCCGCTTGACAGGCTCTGCTGTGATTGGCCTTTGAGGACGTGTCGCGTGCGTTAACAGTCACTGCTAAACGGGAAGTGAATGTTGTAGTTTCCCTCCACTCGCTGTTGTATGCTGCAATGTGGGGAGAGAACAGCAACTCCCAGACAAACCACACACCAACCTGTTACGTAATGACCACTCAGCGCTGCTATCGCCGCCTATCACCTTCTGTTTGCTAAGTAGCTATCTGTACGGGAAAGTGGGTGTAATGGATTGATTTGCGGACACTTACGTTAGCGAAATAACGCGCCTGTCAAAACATCACACCCTTTAAAACCACAACCATGTTTGGCCGGTCTAGGAGCTGGGTTGGAGGACAGGGGAAAGCGAAAAACATCCACTCCCTGGATCATTTGAAGTGAGTGGCTAGCATAAGATACGCTAACGTTATCCTCTATGATAACAGTTTGAGAACGACTGTGTCAGCGTTATTATCATTAGCTAAATGTTAGTTGTTAACAGCAAAAATATCAGCACTCAACTAACTTAAATGTAGCTGTCCAGTCAGCTAACGTTAACTCAAATATATGGTTGCTGTATCGTTTATATTCTGTTTGGCAAGGTAGATAGACATGTGAGCTAACGTTAGCTGTTAGCTTAAAGTGAAAATCCACCCTAAAACAGACTTGACACTGTAACGTTACTAACCTTACCCAAATGGTTTTGGACATTAATAAGGCCAGTATCAACCATTAACTATCCATACAAGCTGACAATCGAAGCATCAGTAAAGCATATGTAAAAAGGCCTGCACAGGTGTTTTCAGTTCTTCTTGCTGATTAGCTAGACCTCTGCTCAGGTTAAGTCAAGTAACGTTAGGGGAGCTATGGTGGCAATTACCAATTAGAATGACAGAACTTAAAGTTGTCCCACCACAACAGGTGCAACAAATTAAACGGAGAGTGAGAGAGAACATCCAGCTCAGTTTGCACACGCCCACAGAGGCAGTGTAATCGGGCAAAATAAATGAAAACGTATGGGTGTAACTACAGTGTATATGGGCTTGAATTGGGTGGTTAATACATTACACTACCGGTATTTGGAATATATGGCCCGTTGATTTTAAATTAGAAGCTACCTTTTGTAGGCTCATAGTAATAACACATTTATTTATTTCTTTGACATTCTAGATGGGTTTTATTTGAATATAGGTTGTTTCATTATTCTGGTCTGTGGAGAAACTTCCAGTTATGTCTACATAACACTGCAGCTTTTACCACTGTTTTTCACAGCATCTTTCTTTCATTAATGTCTCTCTATCAGGTATATGTACCATGTCCTGACCAAAAACACCACAGTGACAGACCACAACCGAAATCTTCTAGTGGAGACCATCCGCTCCATTACAGAGATCCTCATCTGGGGGGACCAGAATGACAGCTCTGTATTTGAGTAAGTACCAGTCAATGTCAAATCCCTTGCCTGAAACTACAAATATGTAGCCTGACGCACCAGATGGTTTGTTAACATAGAAATGTATGAGAAGCCGTCGGAGAGAGATAGAAATATGACTCATAATAATTATAGCAGTGGGTATAATGGAATGAACAGTGGCAATTATAGTAACAGTAAAGATAATGGAACTGTGACTAGTAATAATAGTAGTAGCAGTGTAGGGCGTTAAGCTGGACCACAGCAGCAGCAGCTGCAAACCAATCTAGGTGCCACCGAAATCCATGGGCGATATTTGCACAGGCAAACTTCAACTTGAAAACTATTTAGTTTTCACTAACATTATAACTGATAGATGTATAACCATACTCTAGTTTACACTTGTAGGCAATTTAAGACTCCTACCCCCACCTTCTGAATGGCAACATTGCTAATAACTATCATAACCATCATGCTGCTCTGATCTCTGACTGTGAACCATTCAAGACTAAGTAAAACAGTACTTTAACATACTTGTGTGGAAAAATGCATTTAAAAAAAATGTTAAGACGTATAAGGATGTCAAAATGTAGAAGTGATTATTTCATCAAAAAATATTCTGGGTAACTAAAATGTTTGTATTTTGTAAGACCTCGGATTGACTCATTTCCGTCATCCCTGGGAACTGAAGCTCATGAAACCATTGTCTTTTGTTTTTAATCAGAAGCAGCTCTGCAATTAGTGCTGCATGTAATCACTTCTGTTTATCCACTTTGCCACCTCTGGCTGTATTATATGAAACAGGAAAAGCTATGGTGCAAAGTACTGGAGTGCTCTTGTCTTTCTAAATGTAGTATTTACTGTGATGTAGCTAGATTTAGCCAGTCTGAGATCAGGTCCAATTAAAATGAGCTTGACGTGATAAACTGCAAGGTGTTTTAGGGTGAAATTAGCATATATAAAAGTGTAGATGCATGTCACAAAATCCTCACAAAAATGATGGTTGAACAGGTTCCTGTCTTTCTTTTTAAGATTAGTTTTTGGCTCATTGCCTTTATTAGATGGTGTTACTAAGAAAAAAAAAAAGAAGTCAAAACACAATTATTAGCCAAGTAAGCGAGACCTCTCTGAAAGCCTATGAACCGTGGGGTGTAAAAGTAAAACCGCTACCATCCCATGCTGTGTGTTATGATCTCTCAGTGTGCTTTATGTGAGGTCCTGTCATAAAACACTGTCACTAAGATACATTGGGCTTGGAATTACACAGCAGTGCTTTATAAATATTTTTGTTGCCATACTCTTTGGTACAAAACTTTTTTGAAGCCAAACTGAATGTATGTGCTTAATGACTGAGGACTTCTACTGTCCAACTACCATCAGCAAAATGATCAGTGTGTTTCTGTGATTTGGTGGTTATAACAAAGGGATAACTGAAATACTAGGCTAATGGTGCAACAACAGAGGAACACAGGGTGAAAAGAGGAGCTGCAGCAATGTGCAGTACAACAAAAATATGGTGTTTTTTGAAACTTAAACCATGTAAACCTATTCTGGTACAACCTCAAAATACAATTATGAACCTGAAAATAAACATAATATGACTGCTTTAACACCTGGCTTGACTCCTATACCTGCAAAGAGTTGATTAATGAGGCAATTTATATTAAAGTGATGGTTCGGAGTAATTCACCCTAGGGTCCTTTGCACCATGACCTCGAGCCAAACACCCCCCAGAAGCTTTTTTCACCTGGGTTGAACATTGGGAGAGTTAGCTAGAGTAGCGTTATCAGCTGAATAGCTTAGCGCAGGGGCTAATGGACCCATGTTTGTATCTTGTAAGTTACCCCACTAATAATGCCCGAAATGATACCAAACGTCTACAAGTAGTACAAATAGGTTATGCTCTCATAAAACGATGGATTGGAAAGTTTGTAAGTACACCAGAAGTTTATGAACACTTGCCTGCTCTCTTCAGCTCTCTGCTGCTGCTGCTGCTACCTGCAGTTAGACGAGTGCTTAGGGCCGTCTACAAATTACTACACCGAAAAGAGATACAACAAAAATATTAATTTAATGATTAAATAAGGTAATGTCTCCAAACTTACTTCAATTATTACTTGTCTCCTGCTAGTTATACTACAGCACTTACTTTAAAAAAAAGTTAAATTAAAAAATATTTTTGTTGCATAAGACACTATCAAGTTTATACGTTACCATGGCAATGGTTTTGTAGTGTTGACATTTAAAAACAAGTCAATTCCAGTGATTCAATCAGAATCATTCTTCTTCAGCCTGAACACGTACTGTTCATTTGTGCTTGTTGAATTAACTGTGTTTGAGTACTCTCTATTCTCCAGTCTATTGTTAGAAATCGTTGGAAATTTGTCATTGTCACTTTGACACTTCAGCCTGTTCTGCATGTTGATATACAACAACAACAACAACATACCAATGGAGTTTGTTGAAGGAAGCAGAGGCATCTACAGACCCATCAGGGTGTTGTTCGACACGACCATATACGAGCGCGCTTTGCAGCTCTGCTGGCATATGAAGTCTTACAAGACCAATATTGCATTGGTGATTGAACTTTTGAGGCTTCAGCGGGAAAGTAGTATCCCATCTAAGGTGACTGTTGAAGATATGACAGACCTGCTGGTAGAGCAAAGCAAAGCTACAGTGAGAGTGCAGCTCTGGGAGTTTGAATTGGAGGACTTTGATGAGGAAGATGCCAAGCCTCTTCTCATGCTTGTTTGGGAGGTGATCAACAGCATGAAAATGAGAGACATTGAGTTTGAAGCCAGAAGTCTACTTAAGTCGCCAGAAGACATCCCTCCTTGTTTTCAACATCCAAAGCTTGTTAATTTGGCTCAGGAGTACGGCAGGAGCCTGACACAGCAGCTGCAGTCGGCCCCCAGCTCCAAACTGCTTGGCCCAAGAGATGTGGTGATGGAGGTGCTTCCAAAAGTCTTGCAGGGCTTCTGGTTACCTCCTCCAAGCACCTTCCTCAACATGCCCTCCCAGCAGCTCAGTGAAATGGCTGTTGGTATCACAAAGTTTGTTTTGGACCGGGTCTCCACTGCTTTGTCCACTGTGCACCATCGGGTCAACTTCTCCCGGTCCATCAGAGACAGCATGGTCCTGTCTATCCAGGAAACGGTTATGCAGATGTACCCTCGAGACGTCCTGAGGAGAGGGCTTAACCTCTTTGCAGCAGAGGTGCTGAACACTATTGTTGATGCTGCAGTGAAAGAGGTCCTTATGCTGTTTCAGCCTCAGACTGATACTCATTTGCCTACAAATTCAAGGACCAAAAACAATTGCACCCAGCACACCCAGGCTGGAGATTTGAATGAGGAGCCTGGTCTGGAGGATGGTGGCGAACCAATCCAAGATCCAGACTCTTCTGTTTTGTCTTCTCCGCCCACTCCTCTGACTCCCAATACTGAACCTGCTGCCAATATTTTCTTAGATGAAACAGTATCCTCTGCCTCTATGCCCCGCCTAGAAGCTGACTCTGCTGTGGTTCCAGCTCTGCCATTTTCTGTTCCGCCTACTGATGAACCTCTTGCCATCACTGTCATTCAGGATGGTTTGACAATCAGCCAGATTGAACCAGTGGAGCAGTTTACCCCAGAGACAGACGTTGCCGAGGTGTCATCACCACCACTTCCTCTGACCCCTGCTACTGAACATCTAGTCATGACATCAGTCCTGGATAGTAACGATATGAATTAAAAGACTACCAGAAAACCTGACTCTTCTGTCTTGTCTCCTCCACACACTTCTCTGACTCATTCTAAATCTTCTGCAAACATAGACTTGGATGAAATCGAGGATTCTTCCTCTGCGCCCAGCCTAAAAGCTCCTGTGGCTACAGCTCATCCACCCCCTCCGACTCCTCCTGCCGAACCCACAGTGACTACATCAGCCCTGAATAGTGAGGACTTGAGTGAGACGATGACCAGAGAACCGGACTCTGTTGTGGCTACAGCTCCAACACCTACCGTGACCCCTGCTGATGAACCTCCTACCATCACTGTTGTCCAGGATGGTCTGACAATCAGCCAGATTGATCCAGCTGAGCAGCCTGCACCAAAGGCAGACTTTGCTAAGAGGACATCTCCACCACTTCCCATGACTCCCCCTGCTGAAACCCCAGTCATTACTTTAGTCTTGAATGGTGAGGATGTGATCAAGGAGCTCAGCAGAGAACCAGACTCGGCTGTGACTGGGACTCTACAGGCTCTTCCAATCACCCATCATGCAGCGCAGGATGACCTGACAATCAGCCAGGTTAAGGTTGAAAAGAAGAGTGGAGTCCAGCGCTTCTTCAGTTGGTTCAGGAAAACACTATGCTGCTGTTGCCTGCCTGAAGACGCAGACTGAGGGCCAGATGTACTATCGCATGGGGAAAGTGGGAGTTTCCCATAAAGAGATGGGAGGGGAAGCGTAAAGTGCGCCTGTGATGCCCTTCGGTGTCATTTAAGTGTTAACTTGTGCTTCCTGTTTGCAGGTTACTAAGTAGCTCAGCTGGGTCTGGTGTACTTCGCAAGGTTTGTTTTTCTTTGTTGGGAGATGCACTATGTGTTTTGTTGGAAGCCTTTGTTTGTGAGGTGATTTGCCTGTGGTTAATTCAGAGAATGATTGTTACTGTCTGTTGCCCTGTGGACAGAAGTTTCTCCGTTAGGCTGTAGGGTGCTTTTATCCAGGTATGGTGTCCGTTTTTTTTTTTTTTTTTCTTTCTATCAGTGTGGTAGGAAAGTGGTTAGAGCGATTGTCCTTGGGGGCACATCCGCTGCAGCTGGAGAGTCGCCAATTTTTGGTTGCTCTTTCGGGCTGCTGGGCTAATGTCATTGAATGCATATAATGGTTATTATATGCAGTCAATGCCGTTTATAACTACCCACCGCAAGTACCACACGAAGCCTAGGGTTGAGCTTTAGTAAGCTTTTAGCTAGGCAGTTAGGGCGAAATTCTCTGTCGTTAGGCTGACAATTGCTAAAGTGCGACTGTTTTTTTTTTTGAGGCGCCCACAGTAGATTTGTAAATAGTTGTAAAAAGGATCAGTTGTTTGAGATCGATGATCATTATAGCATTGCTATTGCAGGGAAATGTCGTAAGGATAAGATTAAAAGGAGAGTTTTGATGTCTTTATTTGAATGTGGTGTGTTAAATAAAACTGAGACTGAGTCTGTGCCCATGTCCGTATCTGTTGCAACAGGGTGCAGGCAGCAAGTTTAACCTTTCAGCAGCAGAAGGAGCTGTTAGCTTTGCAGTTTGAGCAGGAGACGCATAGCAGGCATTTTGAGAGAGGAAAAGTTGGAGTTGGAGAAACTTCGGCAGGCAGAAAAGCTTGAATTGGAGAAAATGCATCAGGAAACTGAGAGGAGGAAGTTGGACTTGGAGCAGTCTAGGTTGGAGTTAATAAGAGAGGGCAAGCTTGTTCCTGGGGGTTCTGGGGGTCATGATGATGCCTCCATGGACTCTGCACCGGGTGGTTTGAATATTGTTGCCAACTTGCGTTTAGTGCCGCAGTTTAATGAACGGGACCCTGACTCTTTTTTTCACTCGCTTCGAACACGTTGCTGATGCAAAAAAAAAATGGCCAGATTCAGACAGGGTGCTGACGCTTCAGTGTGTCCTCACTGGTCGGGCCCAGGAGGCCTATTCGGCTATATGTTGTGAGGATGGCTTGAATTATACGAAGCTGCAGTATCCTCTTGTCTCTTCTCTCTGCTCTGGCTGTACTCACAGGCACACCAAGGTTTGGTTAGGTTGTCCTAGGTTTGCTTTTTGCTGAGTTTACACTTTACAACACACACACACGCACCTATTTCACTCATGCACACCCTACACCTCTGACGCTACTGATTTCCACATCCCATTCTGTATATAGTTAATTTGGTCTAATTTGGTTCAATTTGGTTTAATAAAGTATTATTTAAACATTTAACATGGTGTTGTCTCCCTCTTTGTTATGACCACCTGAGCCAGGTCACGACAGCACCTAATTATGTATTTTGCGGTATGTACAAAAAACGCCCGTGACAGCGCACCTAAAAGCAGGGTGTAATCAAATCTCCGACTCAGCGTTCACATTCCATTCCAGCAGTTGTTAAACTCCTCGCTACGTTACAAATATTAGCATCAGGATCATTTCAAACATTCATAGTGTCAGCAGTGGGGATATCGCAGTCTGCACTCAGCCGTATCATAGCACCAGTATTTAATGCTTTGCTACAGCGCACTAGTCAATACGTACATTTCCCCACCACTAATGCCGAAATAACACGCATCAAGCTTAAACAGCATAAACAAGCAAATAAACTTTGTTATTGCTAAATCTTTGTTTGACTGACAGTGGCTGATCCATGATAGAAAGAGAGAAGGAGGCCCATTCAATTGTGCTTTTAAATGCGCACAATTTACGGTATAGTGGGCAGAAAAAGGCACTGATTACCCGATTAACTGCAGGTTTGGTAAATCCGACAGCGTATCACAGCGTGTGCTTTCTGCATGTTGGCCATGGCGCAGATAACGCTACTTTTAGCAAATGTACGTACATCTGGTCCTGAGCCTATTCCTCACTTTGATTATTTCTTTTTTCGTATTGTTTATATTCCTGTTGAAAATAAATTAATTGTTGCATATTAATCAGTCCACATCACTCTGTTTCATTTAATGTGTTGTGAATTAATGCAACAAGACAAGACGTTACGAGTCTTTATAAAGGTTTAAGATGTCTTAGCTCAGTGCCAGAAAATGTGAAAAATCATAACATTTATTTTTATATACAAACAGCCAGCAATAATAACAGACGTAAGAAATGAGCACTTTGAAGTGCAGATAAATTATTAAGGTGACAAAGTTTTTACATCCACAAAGAATATTCAAAGGAATGCATCAGAACAATCATAAAGTACAATACTCTTGAGTTACTAAGAAACTTTCTAATTATAAATGTATATTGTAATGATTCCTTGAGGTACTGAAGGTATTTTCTTTTACTGGGGAAATTAGTCCTATTAAATGTGCAAAGTTGACCAAACGTGAGACAAAACTGCACTTCAAATGTTGGCTAATAATAAAAAGGTGAAAGGGGAGAGTATAATTAATGGTTTATAGGATAGTACTGGTGAGGTACTCCAATTTGACACTACTGAATGATAGACATTTACATTTCATTAATGTGATGTTTCCCCCCCAAAACTTTACTCACTCTAAACACTAAATATATTTTAGATAATAGGCTACAATGTATTACTATGAGAATTGTAATAAACTATGATCCGTGAAAAAAATGCCAGTGCATGACCAGCAATTATTAAGTATTAAAAGACTTGACCTTAAGTCACTATAAAATGCTTTTTAATGCGTCATGATTATTGTTATAAAACATTATTGATATTTACAAGTGCTTATAACTATAATTATACAGTGCTTCAAGCGCATTATGCATTATAAGTATGTTTTTATAATGCATTATAGACATGGGCGTCGCAGAAATTGTTACGATATGGTATATATTTTATAAAATCTGGGTCCACCAAGTATTTCTAATTTTTCTGTGATAAATCTGTTGTTCTAAAGCAATGTTGACAGTTAAAAAAAACAGTATGTGTCACGGTTATAAGGACTAATATTTATAATCTGATTGAATCAGATTATAAATATGCGCGTCCGTGCGTGGTTCGCATGACAAGGTTTTTCTGTTCTATGGTCGACAGGTGCTAAATAATAAAAGCACCAAGAACAAGTGAGAGAGAAAAAATACAAGACAGAAAGTACACGAATAGAAGAGAAGAGTGCAGCTTGTTCAACTCTGAAACTAAACATCACTTCCTCTGAATGTCCTTCCTTTGTTTAGGTTCTCTCTCCTTCACTCTTCATACCTCCTCCCTGCTACTGTTGGAGATCAGTGCCAAGCAATAGAGCTCTTCTGATTATGGAAGAGAGCGCAGGTTTGGAAACAGGGAGGGAAAAGCAGCGCTGTAGGGCATGACTGATGGTTTGTTGGTATTGTGTATCAATAAAAACCAAGGCCTGTAAAATATTTCTGTTCAAATCCTGTCTTCATATTTTAGCCCTTGAAATTAATTCAGTTTTACAGCCTGAAAATCACATTATCTGGCAAGCAATATTTGGACATTTATTCATAGGCAGCCCAAACTTTGTAGGGTGGAAGGCAAACATGTCAACATGACTGAACCATTACAAGTTTGTACGGCATGTCCTAGATTTGGAAAAAAAAGACTGAAATTAAGGGTAGCATAAACTTTGAGCAAAATCTAAGAGGGTGCACCAACTGTTTTCCTGGATTTTGACACAGAATGGGCCAACTGCATGTCATTTGGCTCAGATCCTCCCACTCTGTGCTCCTCTCCATAGCTGTCTTGCTGTATGTTATGTATGAACCATGAAAAGAAGGTGATAATTCAGGGTTAGTGAAGTGAACCTGTCTAGTGATTTTGTTTGGGGTAATTGTTTTTACATTGACAAATGCGACAAAAAAACTAAATAATAATTTTGACTATGTATTGGTATATATTTTACGGTGGCGTAAGGTGCTGGAAAAAGCTTTAAAATGGACCTTGAAAGTGCTTGAAAAGTGCTTGAATTTGAACCCTGATTGATAGACAGGAAACATGGGGAGAGAGGAGGGTATAAATGCAACAAAGGTCCATTGTCGTACTCAAATCAGTGACATTGTGGGTATACGGTATGGGTCTTGACCACAAGTCCACCAGGGCGCTGCAAAAGAGAAATATTCTTCTTTTGATAATTCTATATCGATCACCATGAACTGATTCCTGTATGTGTCTGTGTGTACTCTCGTGTGTGTGTTCAGCTTCTTCCTGGAGAAAAACATGTTTGCATTCTTCCTGAACATCCTGCGTCAGAAGTCGGGACGCTACGTGTGTGTCCAACTCCTTCAGACCCTCAACATACTGTTTGAAAACATTAGCCATGAGACTTCCCTATGTAAGTATTTAAATCAACACTGGTTGAAAAAAAAAATAGAAACATATTTATGTTGTGATGCAGTGCATCAACACTGGTTGAAAAAAAAAATAGAAACATATTTATGTTGTGATGCAGTGCATTGCAAATAAATAGCCCTGTAACATGCAAAACACTTTTTAAAATGTATTTTTTTTTAGCCTGCTGCTTTATTTATTTGTGTGGTGACTCATGGTGTGTTTTGAGGCTGTGGGGGGTGTTGAGAACACTTCATTCTGTAATGCACTTACATTGTATTGAATTGTGTTTCTATTTTGTATAAGAATATTAAAAACATCTTACTCTTTGTACAATCTAGGGCTGGTTATTTTTAATTATTTCTTAATTTGTTGAATTGTTTGTAGTTTGTAAAGGTATTAAATTGCATTGGAGGTGATTGTTTTTTAGTTTAAATTAAATATGAGCAGTGAAAGAAACCCATAATAGTTATAACAGGAGTCTTCGGATATCGGATTGCCCTAAAATCAACAGCATGTAGGTGTGTACGTGGTTTGTTATGCATTTTGTAGGCTAAACAATGCAAGGCATGTTGCACTGCCTTTCTTGGTTGAAATATAAAATGCAGAGCAGCCTGCTGCATTTTTTGTTGTTGCTAGTTAACCAATGACTCAGTAGTAGATGATATACTTGCATTTATACGGTGGCTTGTTATCTTATATAAAGCAAGGTTTGCATGTAGGTAAATTGCAGAGGTATTAAAAATTCACAGTTATGGTATCGTCTCAACAGGTATTAATAGTCTTTTCTTATGTTCACTGTGCACAACAGTCACTGCAGTAGTCCAAACCTCACTGTTGATCTGATGACTGTAGAGCAAGAATGAAAGTAGTGCAGTGAAACTGTGCACTCTCAGCTTTAGGCGTTTAGTGTGCTTTTCTACAATCACTGGGCTCCTGGATGGTAAATAGCAAGACTGGCAGGAGTTCACAAAAGGCCATCTTTCTAAAAACAAGTGCTGTGTGAACAAGCTTGATCAAGTCTCTTCTCTTCTCAGATTACCTCCTGTCGAACAACCACGTGAACTCCATCATCGTCCACAAGTTTGACTTCTCGGACGAGGAGATCATGGCCTACTATATCTCCTTCCTCAAGACCCTGTCACTCAAACTCAACAACCACACCGTGCACTTCTTTTATAATGAGGTGAGGCAATAGACGGATGGGGGGTATTGGAGTGAAGAAAGAGGTACTTTTATCGTGCACTCTCTATCACAAAGAGGAAGGAAGAGACGAAAGATTAGAGTCTGAAAATTAAGGGAGGGAGTGATGAAACGGATTAGTAAAACCAGCGAGGCAGACAGAGAGAGAAAAATGGCTGTTGCTTTAATTCAGCAACTTCCCTACTTGAGATGTTTTACAGTGGTGCACAAAACCAATGTTTTGTCAATAGAGCCAGTTATTTTGCTAAAAAATCCAGTAGCTCATTTGTCACTTGCATTTTTGTGCGAGTCGACATGTGTTTGTAATTCTCAGGCTACTTCTATCCACCAGTCTTTGGCAGCACACTTCCCCTGTCAAATCATCAGCTTCCTGTGTAGATGGGTTGATTTAGCCGATATTGTCCACAAGTCATCTCTCTCTTTACCAGCTGAAATAAACACACAAGTGTCAACGTTACCTTCATTTGAGGGAATCTTTCATCTATTATAGTTATTGTAGACCACAGATTTCACAACAAGATCTTGTTTCTCTGAAATGAAGTTTCAAAACTGTTATTCTTGGTTTAAAACTATTCATAGAATATTATCTTTTAGGCCTGTTGCTGTGCGTGTCTGTGTGTTGTAATAGATGGTAACACCAAAGACAACTGACCACCTGATTAATCTCTGATGACGTCATTGTTACCCTTCAGTGTTTCAGCAGTATCTGTAGTCCTTCCATTGGCCTGTGTGTGCTGGGGAAAGTTATTGGTGTACTGTCGATGGTAGCTTCACCCCTGACACCAAAACCAGACCCAAGGTGTAGATCTGAGAATAGTATGTGGTTAAATAACCTAGAACTATTTTTTTTCCCCGATGAATTTTACTTTACTTCATCAATTAACAAGTATAGTAAATCCTGTCTTTTTGGAATGCAAAGGAAGACAATTTCTCATTTCTGGATTTAGAGTTTTAAGTAACTTAGCTGACATTTGGTCAGTCAGAAAGACTATATTTAGAATACTAATACAACCTTCTTTTTTTCACAATTTACAATAGGCATGTGTATAACTCATCTCTTACTTCATTTATTATTATTTTTTATATATATATATATATATATATATATATATATATATATATATATATATATATAATATATATTATTATTATTATTATTATTATTATTATTATTGATTTAAAGGTTATTCTCCTCCAGAGGGTGCTATTGGATAGCTGAATACTTTGGCCACTTCTGTTCTGTCAGATCCACACCGTTACATTTTTAAGATCAGAGGACACACTGTTGGTTTGGGTTTTGGTGTCCGGGTCGAGTTTCTTCATTTGCTGTGACCTCGGTTCGTTTCTGGCCCTCAACTATGGTTGGCTGGAGGTTGCAGTGACTGAGGAATGGTTGGGTAGAGGATCAGGCACTGGCACAGAGAGAGATGACTGGAAGATGCAGAGCAGCCGGTTTGTAATACGCACATTTACTAAGTGTAACATGCTACTATGTTAAAGGAATACGCCACCGTTTGTTGAAATAGGGCTTATCACGGTCTCCCCTGGCTGTAGATAGGTGGGCCAACGCATTTTTTGTCCCAGTGCAAGTAATTAGGTTGTTTTTTTGTCTTTTGTTGGCTCACTTTTACTCACAACATGCTAACCGGCAACATAGGAGTCCATTCACTATGCTAAGCTAACTAGCGGTGGCGGTGCCGGTGTTGCACCGGACCAAAACAGTGCATGCACAAAAAATGCGTTGGCCCACCTATCTACAGCTAAGGGAGACCGTGCTAAGCCCTATTTCAACAAACTGTGGCGTATCCATTTAATACATGTTGCCCATCTAAAGTACTGTTGGATTGTTAGGAGCAAAAGTCCCTTTAATTAAGCTTGGTCTTCTTCTGCGTCGGTCATGTTTCAGGATGAGCCAAAACAATCAAATCAAAAGCTTACAATGGGTTCTTTTGCTTGATGCTAATCTTTTGATATGAAGTGCAACCTCTAAAATTCAGAGACAAAACAGACTCACTTATCCATCCAGTACAGCATCCCTATTGTCATGAGATATTTATTATAAAGTCTGTAGGATTTGAGTTGGTCGATAAGGTAAATTGTGGGCTAGTTGTTTACTGAAGGTGAAGAAACCCTCCTTCTTTGGCTAATTATGTAACACCTCAAAATAACTTTGACTTATGTGTATTTTCCCAGCCTGTATTTCTGTAAAAAAAACAACAATTGTAGAACCTTTTCTCAGTTAAAACCTTTCTTATCAAAATACAATACTGCCCAGAATTTGTGCCTCCACTAGCTGCTTTCTCTCTGGCGCGCGCTCTCTGCGGGATGCTGCAATACTGTGCCTTGCTCACAGACGCCCCCTCTCTGTCTCCCACACACAGCACACTAATGACTTTGCCCTGTACACCGAGGCCATTAAGTTTTTCAACCATCCTGAAAGCATGGTCCGCATCGCAGTCCGGACCATCACGCTCAACGTCTACAAAGGTGAGTGCTGGGAACACACACGTGTACATGCTAACCATACACACGTGTGCTCACACAAAATGCACACACTCTTGAGATGCTGGGACTGCCTACCGCCTTTCTTTGTACTTCTGCCCTCTTCTTGCTGCTGCTTCTGGTGCATGAGCATGACTAACAGGTAACACTGTGTGACACACACACACACAGTCTGCTGAATTTCTGGCCTTAAATGTTTCATTGCGTTCTAATGTATGTGATTTATCTTTATTTTAAAAGAGTCGCTCTCTAAAAGTGTGATGTAGTCCAAATAATACCCCTTTAAGCCGTTATTTAACTGTTCTTATATTTGAGGTTTTTCAAAAGGTCCTTCAACTAAAGTACTACATGGAAATCTGTTCATTATTCACAGCAACCTGTTACTAGTCAAAGAACTTCAAGTATCTATATCAGAATCTATATACAGCTATAACTGGCTGTAACCCTTGAAACTCTTCAGTCAGCCAGCAGCTGTGAGGGTCTCTTTTTATTGTGCAGACATGACACATTGGGGGGGATGATTGGTTACTTTGAGGAAAAAATTAAGGGCTTTATTCCCTTTTTCTTATTCTATAAATTTGTTGTTATCTCACTGCCAAATTCAAACATTTGCCCTTGGTTTAGTTTCTGTTGCACCAAGCCAATTGTGATGCGCAGTATGCCGATATAAGGTTAATCAGCATCAAATATCCATGAATATTATAATAATATATTTGTATAGAACATATAAATCAGCAGCAAACCTCTTTGGTTTTTGAAGCCATGTACTTGAGCCATTGGCTAACATTTAAACTTGCATGTGTGCAACGTTGAAGGTAGAATTACCACAAGGTTCGGTATCGCTTCAGTGTCTGATCTCAGGTGCGCATAGTTCCTGAATTTCAAACGAACAAGCTCTTCCGCTAGTCCACTCTACCCAGCATGCAAAGATGTTGTTGAAATCCCTCCACCCAAAAATAAACCTTCTGGTTTTTCAAAATAAATGCCCTATGAGTGCGGGAGCAGCACAACAGTGATGCTGTGAGTGGCTGGGTTGCTTTCTGCACTGTGCTGCCTCTATTCCTTCTTCCTGCCGTCTCTCTGCGCTGTCACTCCAGGGCAGGCGGGTGGTGCATTTAGTGGGTTTGGCTTTACTCCACACATCATGCTTCTCTTCACTAGAACATAACATTTCCTAAACATACAGTCACTGCAACATGTTAACTGTGGCATACCTGTTTGTTTAGCCCTGCATGTAACACTCTACACTGTAGAACTTTGTGACCTACATTTTTCATAAAGTCTTGTTCATAAAGTCTTGATTCTGTAACTCCCAACAACAGTGACGTCCTAACAGTTAGCACGACTGACTTGAATCATAATATGAATATAAGTCATTTATGAAGTAACCTAGTGTTGTGGGGAATGTATCATTGCCGGTTTGGCCATGCCATATGTGGAATCTGTCAAAGAGGGAAGCATCAACTCAATGCAGCAACTCTTGACTTTTGTTCCAGCATCTGAGAATTGTTAGGGGAGCACACAGGACACCTGTATCCTGATGTACAGGATGAGACACTGCTGTAATGAATAATATGCATTGCGGTGTAAATTTCTGCAGTCAAAGCTGTGTCTTATTGTGGCAAAAGTTCAAAAGGCTTAAAACCCCTGCTAATAATTACTTTCCTAAATCAACCCATAACTTAAATACTTGCAGTGTCACAACACTGAAAATGGTTCAGGGTGTTGCAATGAAATCTGCTTTTTTAACATCATAATGTTGAACATGTCACAGTTTGATGCTTTGATATGTCACATTCTGCCATAAATGACAACCTGGGAAAGGATTTTATCCTGCATCAAGATTAATTAAGCTAGCGTGAAGATATTTTAGTCAAATTATGTTACTGTACTAGCTTTTTTTTCTTTGATATCTTGTTGCTTGTTTCAGTTTTCTCTTGTTGATTTGTTACATAGTGAAAAGCAATGTGATATCCTGAAAATAATTAATAACTTAAAATGTTTAGGTAACCTATAAACTCCTTTGCCAGATGTGCCATTATTTGCAGTTTATTTGTTAAGATGCCTGCGGGGTCCTTCCCAACCTCCACCCCTCCACAGCCGCCCCTTTACACACATTAACCCTGTGTCTGTTTCCCCCTCTCCCTCCTCCTCTTCAACAACCACTCCTACTCTTCCTCTCCTTGTCTCTCTCCTCCTCTCCCTCCTCCCTCTGCGTGCCCCATCTGCCTAACTCCAGTTTCATGTAAGTTGGTTCCATTCATTCAGTCTTTTTTTAGGGATGGGTATCCTAGAAACATGTTTTGTTATTTTCTTTTCTTATACTGTCCAGTTGTTCATACAGTACATTGATGTAGATACAATTGGAAAACAAATGTTATATATGTAAATCAATAAGCCAGTCAGTGTTTTTCTAAGTTGGGTGATTTTTATCAGTATAGTTGCTCTTAATATGAGACTTGTCTTATATTGCTTTAAATACCTCACATTTAAAATGTTTACAAAAATTGGTTTACAATTTGTTATTATTACTTATTACCCAGCCCTATTTGTTCCTAATTATGTATTTGTAAACAACGTACTGGTATGAATATCCTTGTAATTCTTGTTCTTGTAACTCAATCTGTATCACCTGCCCACATACAGAACAGTACATGCAGAAGCACCTGCATGCCTTTTAATTTATTTTTTTAATTTAATTATTCCACAAACTTCATTTCAGCTGAGCCCCACATGGTGGTTGTTGTTTTTTTGGTGATGGGTTTAGTCAGTATCCCCCTCTGCTTTAATTCTCTGTTCAATTACTAAATAGGAAAAAGCTGGAATGACACTGTGACTCTCAGTAGTGGCAGCTTGTGATTTGTCTTTGTTTTCTGCAGTTATGTAATTCATTCATTTGATTTGGCTGCTCATTCATTACTTTTCTCAGTTTGACCCGTGTGGATTGTTATTGTGAATTTACTACCAGCTTCTACTGTATTTGCATTTGGATTACTACATGAAAAAGTATTACTACACCCGGACTGTTCACATTTCAAGTCAGTTAAGCGGTCATTCACAGAACAGAAGTATCCTAAAGTCAATGTCTAAAATGTCAGGTTTTCCCTTAAGTGCTCTGTGAACTGCAGTAGGCTCTTCTTCCAGACACATTAAAACAAATGCATGGAAATATTTGCAAATGCTATGTAACACTGGTGTCAGATTGTTCTGCTCTGTAGTTTCTCTACTGCTGTTCTTGCAGTGTGAATTTGAGACGCATGGATTATTCTGACCTTAACCTACCATTAACTTTTTTATAAAAACAACAAATTCAGTCTGCTGTCCAGTCTATTAGAGTTTAGTTTTATTTTTTATAAGACCTTTGCCCGGTGTTAGGGGTGCTCCACCGATTTAGCATTGCACTCCTATTGTCAGACTCACAACGGACAGTTTCAAAAAAAAAAAAAAGAGAGAGAGAGAGGAAAAATTGGTCCATCAGAAATCTTGTCTTTTATATTCCATACACACAGCTTGGACAGGGATTTGGGTGTGTTATGCTATTAGCATCTAATGTAGCCTTGAACCTCTAGCCTCAAGCAGAGCTGAGGAATGGCCTGCAGAGGTCTGGTAAGCTCGCTTCTTTGTAACTCCACACCCTAAGATTTTTTTTTTTTCCTTCATTTTCAAACTTCTATTCTTCAGCACCAATTGATGTTTACTCACTTGAGGTGATTTATATTCACGATACTTCATGCAGCTCCCTATGAAGCCACAAAAGGCTGTATACAAATTTTTTTTTTTTCACGTGCTGCAGTATTCCCCCTTACACACTCTGATGTGTAAAATCGTTGGAGTTCCCCTTTAACCTTGTTCATGAATAAAATGTATTACATTTTTTAAAAGCTTATACTATGACTAATCTTTTGACTTTCATTACTACAAAGACAAAGTTAGATTTTGTTAATGTCTAAAGAAAACTCCTCTTCAGAAAGCATCAGTGTGACAGCTGATGAGTGCAAGCTCCGATCACTGCGAACACGGCGAGATTAGCCCCAGTCACACTGTTGTTTCAGTGGAAAACTCAACTGGCTTTCCTCTTAATCCCACTCCAGTAGTATTCCCTTGTAGTAACAATGGACCAGGTTATGGACTTAATTTAACTTAACATGGTTGGTTAATTTTCTTAATTTGTCTTTTAATTTTGATGTTTGTTTTTTTTATCATTATTAACGGTCACATTCTAGTGATTATCCGGGGATCACCAAGTGTGTGTACATACAGTATGGGTATGTGCGTGTGCGTGGGTATGTGCATGTGCGTGAGTGGGTGGGTGGGTGCGTGCGTGGGTGGGTGGGTTGGTTGTGGGTATTTGATACCCGTGGGCAACCTTGGTAACAACCCTAACCCAGATCTTGATCTTGACCCTAATCTCTCCAGTGGACAACCAGCACATGCTGCACTACATACGAGATAAGACAGCGGTGCCATATTTCAGCAACTTGGTCTGGTTTATTGGCAGCCATGTCATCGAACTGGACAAGTGTGTGCAGACAGATGAAGAGTAAGTGCTATCTATCTTTCGGTGTTTCTCAGTGTAATTCTCACCGTGGCCTCTAGGGGTCAGGCATATCCTGGTTATCCTGGTGCTGATTAGATGACATTTCTATTCAAGGGTATGATGTGTTGTATACATTACATTATTCTGGAGCCCCCGCAGGGGTCACTGCGAGATTTTTTTGGGGGGACTACTTTTGCATTCCCTCACAATATGTTTTGCGTTGCATGTGCGATGTCAGAGGTGTCGAATCTGCAGCCCCCCTCTGCTTTACAGACCTTTATACAGGTTCCCCTCATTTTTTCGCTCATTTGCTTTTTTTAGCCTATTTTAAGTCTCTCTGACTGTCTGCTTTGGCTTCAGACATCAATATTGATAACTTTGAATGCATTTTAGCAGACCACAGTGAGAGATATACGCTCATGTTGGATAGTACAGTCCATCAACAAATTCTGTCGTAGTAGTGCTACAAAGAGAGAACGTTGGTTTCGGGACAAAAATGTGAAAATAGAGCCTGCACTTGTGGCTACAACCCTTTCAGTCGCCTGTATGTTCATTTTCTACCAGTTATACATCAGTAAGGCCTTTTATTTCTGTACTGTGTGGGACCAATCTGTTTAATCACATCAGATTTCATGTCACATTTTTCTAATTACAGCCTGCTCTCTCATTAGTCTAAGCTATAAATGTCCAGGTTGGTAGCAAAAGCGGTGTCTACAACAGAATTTGGTAGCATGGCGTCTAACTGTAACATATTTTGGATCTACTAGCATTGTATTTGATTTCAAAATAGACCTTATTTGCGAAGAAACTCCCGCACAGTGTCTAACTTGCAAAAATAAATTTAATAGCTGGCAACGTTTCGGTACTAGACCGTCATCAGGCAAAATAGATGGTCTAGTACTGAAATATTTCACATTATTAGGATTAGGATCAGGATTAGGATCTCCTTGGCTTGAAATTATTTGGTATAATAGTGTAAGTATATTTTGGGTCTACTGCATCATATTATTATTAGTTATATGGTGTCTAAATAGGTAAGTTGTTGGTAGCTGTACGTGTTTGTTTACTGTCTGATAAATAACATTAGTTTTTGTCTAATGTGATACAACCATGGAAATAAAATGGATCCAAACTACGACTTGTTAGCAAAAAAAATGAGCGGAACCTGTATAGACCTTTTTCACAGCAGACATGTTGACATGTTGACATGTCATAGTAGGAAAAGCCCAGGTGTATTCAAAACCATTACTGATGGCTGCATTCCACTTAGGAGAGGCCCTGGTATTGGGCATGCTGAGTCACTGAAATAGCTTACTGGGACACTTGATGGAATTGAGCCATCGTTAAGGTTATCAATTTCAGCTGTGCTTTTCCTACTATGACAAGTCAAAAATGTCTGCTGTGAAAAAGGTCCCTAAAGCTCCGTAAAGCATGGGGGAGCGGCAGATTATCTGATAATTCAATGTTGGTTCATTGCCACATGCGACACCTTTGACATCGCACAATTATCTTTTCATAGCCTACATTCAATAAATATTGATTATAGAACAGAGTATGAATGTGCCCATTGAGCAGTATATCAGCAGAATGCCCAGTTCAAAGTCAAATTCAATGAGCTGATCCAGCTGTGGCGTGGCAGCTGAGTGGAAACACACACATGGCTCAGAAGGAATGGAAGAAGAAAAGTGTTGGAGGTAACGCAAAACTTATTGCGAGGGAACATAAAATATTTGCTAGAGAATGCAAAACATATTGCAAGGGAACACAAAAGTAGTCCCCCCAAAACAATCTCGCAGTGACCCTTCGGGGGGCTCTGTACATTTTCTTTTTTTTAATCACTAAATACAGCCTGTACATTTCCTTTTAAGTAGCTTTCAAGTCTGTTTTTTTTCTCTGTACGCCAGTGTCATATTATATATTGTGAATCTGCACATACATCAAGATGCCATTTAAGTTAATAATGTACAATAAAGCATGGAGTTCATAACTTTTTGATTCTTGATTTTGCAGACCTGGGAGTGGAGCAGCTTGACCACTTCCTAAATAATATCTCTCTCTCTCTCTCTCTCTCTCTCTCTCTCTCTCTCTCTCTCTCTCTCTCTGCCTCTTTGTTGTGTCCCAGGCATAGGAACAGAGGGAAGTTAAGTGACCTCGTAGCAGAGCACCTTGACCACCTGCACTACCTGAACGATATCCTCATCATCAACTGTGAATTCCTTAATGACGTTTTGACCGACCACCTCCTCAACCGTCTGTTCCTGCCCCTCTATGTCTACTCTTTGGTTATCCCTGAGACGGTATGTTTTCTTCCCCTGCATGTCTAAATAAATTAGGTTACACTGATGTTAACAGGTTTCATAGTGGAAAACTTGTTGTATAAAAGCTGCTTACTCCGTTCCTTTCTAAGATGTGTTAACGTCAAATTGTTTGCACATGATGTGTTACAACACCTATGCAATGTGTTTTTCCAAGAGCTAATGTGTTAAAGAACATGTCATAGAAACTGTTTGCACAGCTTCATCTTAGTTTCAGCCTTAAATAGGCTAAAAACATTCACAATCCAAAACTCAATTATTTTCATTTATTGATCTATTGATTCCTTTTTTGGTTAATCAGTGAATTGTTTGTTAAATGTCAAAAAATTGTGAAAAAGCCCATCACAGTCCAAGGTGACATCTTTAAATTGGTTATTTTTCAGCAAAACCCCAAGATAATTAATGTGCAATGACATAAAACGGACAAAAGCAGTGAATTACATATGTGGAACCAGTACATTTTTGGCATGATTAATCCTCAAGACCATACCAGTGGTTTTGCACAATCAGCCAAGTAAATCCTATGTGCTTAAACTTTCATTACTGACAACCATTTCCAAATTCATGCAAGTGGTGCTATCATTTTTAAATATGTTTTCCCTAACTTCCAGGGGCCCACTGGTTTAAGTCACTTTCAGTACCAGTGACCCTTTTTAGGGGGCTCATTTTTTATTTTTTTATCAATTTTATAGCTTCAAGTTAGAGTTTGCAAACTTGTCTGTTAGTGACAGAGGGCAAACACTTACAGGTTCAAAGAAACAGGTTCAATATCCTGTGTCGCTGTCGTCAATGCTCTGCACCTGTAACCCAGTCAAGGAAGGTTTTATTATTTATATATTTATTGTTTTCACCTCATTATCATATGATTCTGGTAGTCCATAAAGGAGCTTTCGTCATTTTTTCATTGTTAACGTTTTTGCAAGGCACTGTATCCGTGTCACGTTCCCATTAGGGGCTGAGCCCCCCTAAAGGTCTGATCCTAGAATCCGCACTGGTTTTCGTTAAAGTTACTTCATTTTTATACATTTGACTTTTAATAGAGTTAAAATGGCGGCGTGATCTGTGAATCCATCCTGGTGGTGCATTTACGGGTTTGTCTGATGACAAACCATCACCATCGGCTACCACATAGTATAGCATTCATAAGCTATGATGTTTGGAAACTCAATTGGGATTATGTTGGAATATTTTCATTATCAAATAATAGACAGGACCACTGAAGATATATTAATGTTCATTTTACTTGAGAACCTGACAAGGAGGCCTTCTCTGCACTACAGAATAGTACAGACAATGACCTAACGAAAAGCTCTCTACAGCTGTTTTTATAATACCAAGTGAAATGTCAATCATGAGACTGAGTAGATGTCGTCAATTGTTATCTTGTCCGAGTCGATGACGTCTCCCCTATCTGGTCTGGGTGGGCATGTATGCCCTCAGGAACACACCGTGCTTAGACAAGGACAAAACAGTGGCTCCCATGTCATCTTGTGAGTTTAAGCAGGGTTTTGGTTTCTTAACAGTATCCACATAGTTTAATTTAACAGGCAGAGGAAGAATATAATATACATATATACAAACAGTTTAATAATAATTATTTTCTTATTTTCCATTTCTTGGTTCTAGCTGTGGACCTGCTATTTGTCTGATATTGACTGGCCTTTATTTGTTCTGTTTCTTTAGTCTGAAGAGCGAAAGATTAACCCTCAGGTGTCCCTCTACCTGCTGTCTCAAGTAAGCAACATACACAACAGATGCTACTCCCAGCCATCACCAAAGCACTGGTATATTTTAGTTTTGTGGTTTGACGTTAATCTGCCAAGTCATTCTGCCTATGCATCATATATATTTATCCTTCCGGAAATGTGTTAAACATGGAATATAAATTATCCTCAAAGAGTAAACTCTTTACCACGTTTTATAGAAGTTTGTCCAGTTCTGAAACCCACTCCGGACACTTAATTTAAGGATTTTTAAAAAGACTGAAAAAGAGTTTCATCTACATCGTTTGTTGATTTAATTTTTTTGCTTTTGCTTTACTTTTCCTTGTAAGCTATACCTGTGAACCAATGAACTCATTTAGCATGCTTCAGAGTTGGACTAAAATTAAAAAAATATATTGACATGCAGTACAGTTAAAAGAGCAGTAACAACTAAGTAGAGATGTGAACTTTGCCATACATTGTTTCCACATATACTTCATTCACTTTTCAATTAACGCTTCTCGTTTATAAAAATGTTTTTTTTATTACTTTCTTAATTGTGTATGTCTGTGTATTTTTCAGGTGTTTCTGATCATTCACTATCAGCCAATGGTCAACGCACTGGCCGAAGTTATTCTCAACGGAGATCTGTCTGTCTTCACCCCGCAGACAGATATACACAGCACACACAAGAACACGGTAACGCACACACGTGTACACACACACACACACACACACACACACACACACACACACACACACACACACACACAGAAACATACACAACACAATTACGTTATATACACACACTGTATACAAACCAACATGAAAACCAAACACAAAAATATTTGACCAACAGCACTCCCAGAACCATCATTAAAAACCACTTATTTGCAATACACACACACACACACACACACACACACACACACACACACACACACACACACACACACACACACACACACACACACACACACACAGCAGACTGTACATTGTGATACAGAGTCACACAAGTACATATACACTGGGAGTACAGCGCACAAACAATAAATACACACAAGCACGCCTACGCAGGCAACCACATGGATACACACACACACACACACACACACACACACACACACACACACACACACACACACACACACACACACACACACACACACACACAAAGAGTGGAGTTCCAGAGGTGCGTGTAGGTGGTTATGAGATTGCGGGGTCATGGTTTTCTCCATGATTCACCCACATCAAGGCAGCTATATGCTCATTATCTACATTGTTTTTTCTTCTTTTCATTTTTCTTCTCTATCTTTCCTTGTTTCAATTCTTTCTGCCATCTAAGCATTGGATTGAAACGTTCTGTCTGCTGTCTTTGTATCGTCTTTCTCTGAACGTCTCTTTATATTTTACATCTGTATCTTTATTTCCCTTTTTGTTTTTCTTTCTATCTCCCCCTTACCTTCCCCATCTAATTCCCCTCACCTCTCATTTTCTAATTCTCTCTTCCTTCCATTTTCTACACACACACACACACACACACACACACACACACACACACACACACACACACACACTCCCTCTTCTTATTTTTTTGACCATCTGTTTGTAAAGCCAGGTGGGTGTGCTGAGCTAAGCTAGTGAGCGTTTCTGAGAACCCTTGTGGTTTGTTTGTGTGTGTGTGTGTGTGTGGTGTGTGTGTGTGCGTGTGTGTGTGTGTGTGTCTGTTGTAAGAAGCAGCCTACCTTTTCAGTGAATGTGAGTTGAGGCGTGATGTATGAACAACGTTGGTCTACCACAACAGGAGGCAGCCAGACCCAAACTAGTGCCTGCTAGCTATTTACTCAGCAGTGCTTTTCTGTTTCTGCATTTTGTGTTCTTTAAAAGTGCCACATGTTGCATTTTTAAATTAAACATTAGAGAAGTGTGTGTGTGTGTGTGTGTGTGTGTGTGTGTATGTGGTATATGTATGTATGTATGTATGTATGTATGTATGTATGTATGTATGTATGTATGTATGTATGTATGTGTGTGTGTGTGTGTGTGTGTGTGTGTGTATGTATATATATATATATATATATATATATATATATATATATATATATATATAGGTTTTACTGTCTTGTGGCTTTTTAGAAAGGTAATCCTCCTCATTACTTCCTGTGTTCACTTTATTTGTTGACTACTATTGTGTCACTGATTAACTAGCAACAGGAGCTTTTATTGCTTGCCTTCCTCAGAGGCACAGCAGACTAACAGGGCCCATGACCTTTTCTCCATTCAGGAGTCAAATAAGGTTGTATTATTCTGAATTGAAGACTGGTTACGGTTTCAAATCCTTCACTTTCTTTTAACATGCAGTGATGTGAGTATTTGTGTCCTTGTTTATTGCTTAAATGTGCTTTCAAATGCATGTTTTTGTTCATTCTGCATGTTTGCAGGCACATAGGACACCTGCATTTTGCAGAATGATTTATTGTTGAAAAAGCCCATGATAATTCCTCAAAATCCCTAACAGATAAATACAAAGTTGTACAGAATTACTCTCTTTTAAAAAAAAATGTTGCATGTTGGATTTTGAATAGTAATTGTTTCCGCCACATCAGATAGAACTGCTGTTGTGTTATTGTTTGATTTATTGTAGATGAAACACAGACTGATGAGGCATGGGCTCTGTTTATGCACAGGTGGTCAATCAGTACTTCCTGTTTGTCTGTGATGTGGCAGGAAATTGGGTCACATGATGGAACACTGACAGAGCTGGCTCACCTAACCTAAATCTCTTTCCTGGAAGAATTTTTTTTTCTCTCTCTCTTTTGTACACGTTTTCTTGCAAGTGCACCAGTTAGATACATGATGTCACAACATTTGCATGTCTCTACCTGTATACTGTATCTTTTTACCAAAGCACATGCAGCTGTTTTATTTGTGTGCATTTAAAGGTATATCTTTGACCTGCAAATGGTGCCCTATTTCAATGTGCTGCAAGGTGTGTTTGTGCAGGGCTTTGTCTGAGCGTGTGTGTGTAGGTTTGCCTTACACACTTCCTGACCTCCATTAATTTCTCAGCATAGTCTGAGAGTGTGAGCGGTTTACCAGAATATAGTCAGCTAACAGGTGCAACACATACACACTAATGCTAGTCTGTGGTTTATGTCTGACAGCATACACACTGTGTTTTTAGCAGCAACTACAATACAATCCTAAGCGCTCAGACCTGATACAGATGGTAGATGCATATATCAATGTTTTTGTTGGCTGGCTACAGGAAGGATTACAAAGACTTGAGATGCTAAGGCTTTTTACTCTATTATGCTTCAGGGTTGATTTAAAGGACAATTCCGGCGCAAAATGAACCCAGGTGTGTACCCATGCCCCGACGAATAGCGTTATAAGCTAATCAGTGGTTTGCAGTAGCTTGTTTCAAGCTAGAGACACACTTGATTAGCATGAAAACATATCCCAGAGAATGGTTGACTCAGTAATCGTGTGTTATTAACCCCTTGGTTCATTTTGTGCCGGAATTGTCCTTTTTAATCTGAAACACAAACCATTAAAAACACATTTTAGTCCGTAACAACCATGTTTTAGCTTGTTATTCCCAGTTCAATAAAGAATACTTATGGGAATACATACAGACTGAGCTGAAATTAAGAATGACGTTTTTTACAGTTTATTCCTTATAAGGCCACCTTTCCTCTTGTGAGAACATGGAGAAAAGGTGAAGAGTAAAACAAGAGGGGATGTAGGTGAGATGGACCAGGCAGGAAGGAGTGATAAACAGAGCAATAAAAAATAAAATAAAAACTCTACTACTAATAGCATTCACGATCATCAAGCAATGAATCAGTTTAGCCAAAGAAACGGACCTAAACATAAGGTATAACTTTTGTTTTTGATTCATTTGGCACACAGCTCCTTCCAGTAAGTGTGTATACTCAGAAACTGCAACTGTTCTTGGCACATAAGGAGGATGTGCCCACATCTTCTGACACATTACACCAAGAGTACATTTGTGCATCGATGTACCTACGATTTCACGTGTGTTTGGTGGTTTGTGTTAGCGTAAGAAGTGAAATTAAAAGGGGCCACCTAGTTTCAACGTGAGATACCTGATCCTCTTCCTCCTCTTTGTATTCTTCAACAAAGTTGACTCTTTACATACAATTGAAACCACAGAAGCAGGATTACCGGTACCTTGGCATTCAGTGGCCCTTTATTTTCAGTCGCCCTATAGTATTGATCGGTTTATTTAGATCCTGAATAGCTTATCTTACTGTTGTCCACAGGGGGAAAAACATAATAATAATAATAATGTAAAGGAATAAATCAATCTGGATAAAAGTGAATACAATATTACATGCATATACATATGTATACACAAAGAGAAATGCGTACATGCTCAATCATATTGGCAATTGAATTAAAACCAAGTACAATTACAATCAAACAAATCTACTTATCACAAGTTTGCATGATTTTTCATGACATCACAATATTCAGGCACATTTGTATGTTGCCTGAGCACATCCCACAACAGTTAATCGTGTTAGAAGTGCACTTTTCAGGTTAGCCTGAATAAGTACAGTAGTAAAATTGGTACTGATGATGGCTCATATCTCTCTCAGCACAGCCAAAGCAATCTCTCCAACAGGTCACACTTCTGCCCCCTTTCCACTAGTTTGGTATAGTGTGCTAAAGCCTCCCTGTGTTGAGCCATTTGATCAAATGCATTTCTGCTCTGGCATCACTGTTTGATCGACCCAATGAGTCAAAAATAGAGTGTAATAAAAAAAACATTTTTATAGAGAATTCACCGATTACAACTTTCTAGGCTGATTCCGATTACCACTTTACAGCAAACACAAATATTTATTTTCTATCTTTTCTTTAATAGAACATTTTACATTTTGCATAGAAAATTTTTTGAATAGATAATCGCTATAAAATAGAACTACACTATAACTCCCTCAAAGCACTGGCAGACACAAGTGGTTTTCTTGCTACAGATTTATTTGAAGCTTCTCCAAATCCACCGTGAAATCTCGTTGGCTGCATGCTGTACACAAGGGAATAGAGGTTTCCTTAGATCGCTGACATCCGCTATAACAACCTTAAAACTTTTATCGGAGCATTAAATTGTCCGTGCTTCGCTTGCTGTTAGCTTGCCGACTCTCTCACTCACGAGCGTCCCAAGAGGCCTTGCGCAGAGACTTCAAAATAAAAGCACTTTACTCTTACCAAATAAAATCACTAAATAATACTAAATGCAATTTATATAATTCTAAATTATGACATTGGTTGAAAACAAATTATGCATTATAATAATGTAATTGCAACAATTACATACAGTATATAAATTACTGTGTGGGAAATTCACACACATCTAAAGTGCAATGTTATGGAAGAACCATTTCCTTCTTTTCACATCCAGTATCCAACTAAAAACTAAACGCTGGGGGAAGATTACTACGTTTTTTAATGTTGGTTTTGAGCGGTATGCATCCCCACTAACCTGGAAAGCGTTTTAAACCATAACGTTTTTTTTTTTTAAATACAGCGTCTCCTGCAGCCGGGCGTCAGAGGCAGAGGGACAGTCACCGCAGCGTTCGCTATCGTTAGCTTCTTGTCTCATCTGGGGTCTGATAAACAGTAAATTCATCAAAGTCAGTGTGCCCAACGCTATTTTCCGATAAACTGTAGCTGTCTTATTTCACGGGACCCGCGGTTTCCATGTTCGAGTTTTTCAGCCTCACAGGGGAGAGAGGGAGCGGCTGAGATCAGTAGAGCAGACTGCTCTGCAGAGCCGTGCTTAATTACGACCTTAGAACATTTCATAAACAACCGATTGAGCGGCGGTGCGCTTATCCTGTGCGATGGTAATCATGCGGCCCCCCGAGTGCATTTGACCGGCATAAAATCTGCACACGTCAGACTGTCCTGCCGGTCGCCGGTGATGACCGATCACGTGAAAATCGGCCAATTCTGGTCACGTGTGTGTGTTGGGGGTTGTAATTATCATTATGATTCAGAGGGTGTTGACATCTCTGCTCAGCATCATTATCATTTACCAGCTGTTTCCTGTGTGCATATCTGGGTTTTGGAGTAAGTCTGAGGGCTATATGTGAGAAGTGGGTTACTTCTAGTTCCAGTACGGCCTCACCAACATGGCCTCAAAGCCAGCGATAAACTGTGTATGTTTGCATTTGTTGCATCAAGTGGTAATTTTCTCTGATAAAATATATCTGGGAGGAAGAGGTTTTTGTGTGTTAACAGACTTTGATCAACAAGATGGCGCAAGACGGATTTACTGTAAGGCTCTCTGTTTGTGTGCATGTGTGAGAAGATAAAGGCATATCAGTTATATATGGTTTGCATGTGTTTTTATGCGTGTTCATGTGTGTGCAGGGTTGCAGTATTGTTTCCTGGAAACAGGACAGTTAGTTTCTTTTAAGTATCCCGCCTCTGTGTGCGTTTACTCCAGATTATCATTACTTTACCTTTTCTCACTTGTTTTGAACTATTACCTGCATTTGTATATATGTATACAGCACATTTGGGAGGTATGGTATTGTGTTACCACTGTGTAACACTATGGATGTGAAAAACCGAGAAGCAAAGTCACAGAACGGCTTCTGCTATATTTTAACCAAAAACATCTTTGAAAGCACATAAATACTTTGACGATTTCATAGTAGAAAAAAGAAATTCAAGTAGCTACAAAACATTAGTTCTTGTGGTATACAGCTGGACTGGAGTATGTGACAAGTTAGCTGTTCACTGAATGTGAATGTGTAAAACACCGCCCATTTCTAGCACTTAAAGGTCCCATGACATGGTGCTCTTTGGATGCTTTTATATAGACCTTAGTGGTCCCCTAATACTGTATCTGAAGTCTCTTTTATATAGACCTTAGTGGTCCCCTAATACTGTATCTGAAGTCTCTTTTATATAGACCTTAGTGGTCCCCTAATACTGTATCTGAAGTCTCTTTTATATAGACCTTAGTGGTCCCCTAATACTGTATCTGAAGTCTCTTTTATATAGACCTTAGTGGTCCCCTAATACTGTATCTGAAGTCTCTTTCCCAAAATTCAGCCTTGGTGCAGAATTACAGCCACTAGAGCCAGTCCCACAATGAGCTTTACTTAGTATGTGCCATTTCTGTGTCTGTAGCTATTGAGGAGGAGAGAGGGGGGGCTAGGTGGAGGGTGGGGGTGTGGCCTTGACCAACTGCCACTTTGCTTGTTTGAAAGCCATGATGTCTCTCTCTCATGGGTGGGCCAAATTCTCTGGGCGGGCAAAGCAGAGAAAGGGGAGGTAACCTTGCTCCTTATGACCTCATAGGGAGAAGATTCCAGATCGGCCCATCTGAGCTTTCATTTTCTCAAAATCAGAGCAGGATACCCAGGTCTCGGTTTACACCTATCGCCATTTCTAGCCACTGGGGGACCGTAGGCAGGCTGGGGGAACGCATATTCATGTTAAAAAACCTTATAAAGTGAAATATTCATGCCATGGGACCTTTTAAGGTAATTGGTATGCACTGCTCCCGGGTTGTGACCCAGGTAATCTCTGAATTGTCACGACCAGGGATATACCCGTGTTGACTAGCTTGGTTTGAATTTCCAAAAGGAGGGTTGAACACTGATCAGACAACCTTGGCCCAAAACATGTCAGCGGTGTGAAAGGGTTATAATTGTCACTTCCAAGCATGTGCTGTCTTCCCAGCTCACCCCCTTGCCTCTGTGTCCCTTCTCTAATCCCTCAGGCCAGTGCAGGAGGTGTGCGCTGCTTCACCAAGCCCCTGGAGTCTCTGGAGCGCTCCCTGGAGCTGTCCCGCCACCGTGGCCGCAAGAGAACTCAGAAGAGGCCTAATTACAAGAACCTAGGCGAGGAGGAGGATGACGAAAGAGCTCGGGGAGGGGGAGGAGGCAGCGGAGGAGGAGTAGAGGAGGGCTGGGACGACGAAAGCAGAGGAGGAGAGAGGGAGGGAGGTCGAGAGAGGGAGAAAGGAAAAGGTACAGAGGGAGTAGGAGGAGGGAGTTCTAAGGGAAGCAGAGCGAGTGGGGAGACGGCGGAAGGTGAGTGTGTGTCTCCCAGGACACGGCAGTACAGGACTGTTTGTCAGTGTTTCTTTACTCCCATCAATAAGACACAGTCTCCCGTGATGCACCCTGGTTACCCAACGGCCACCACAGCAGCAGTCCTCGTCTCCAAACAAAAAAGAGAGAAACTAACTTTAAAAGACAAAATAACTAAAAACTTTTACTCTAAATGTGCTCTGCTTTTTTTGCTCTTCATTTTGGCCGCTTAATTCAATGTGCACATGACTGTTAATGTCATCTCCATGGAGTCACTGTTTATTGTCAAATTCAGATTAGCTTCCTTATCAGACGCAAGACAGTTATCAAGTTAAGAACATGCTTGATTCCTGAAAAAGGAAGTGTTAAAAACAACAAATGTCAAAGAATGAAAGAGTGTTAAAATGTAAGCTAAACTAAAATGCAGAAGTAGAAAGAAACTAAATATAACGAAAAAATTCCTTTCTGACAGTTTTGAGATGAGGTCACCTTCTTTCAGCTGCTTCCTTTTGTTTGGCCACGTGTCCAACAAACTGTCCATGGCAGCAGCTGACTGTCCATTTCCACGGTGACACATTCATCCTGTGCTCCTCACCTCTCCGCCTGTCTCTCACTCCTGCTCCGTGTGCATGTTTGTGTTTGTTGGTGTGTGTGTGTGTGTGTGTACGTAAAAATGTCACCATTTCACTCCTCTGAAAGGATTCCTTCTTACTCTTTATTACTGACTGAATAAACTCTTTTTGCAGAGAGTCTTTGTGCAGGGGTACAAAGACTCTTTTTGCAGAGAGTCTTTGTGCAGGGGTACACAGTCTTCATTGCTTCCGAAGGCGCAAAAGCACCTGACAGCATGGGTTTTAACACAAATCACAACGTGGGCTGCAGAGGAACAGATAGTTTCAATATGAAACATGTACCATTTGGGGTGGAAAAACAACACCCACCCTATTTAACTGATTGATAAGAAAAAAGTAAAATAAGACACTTTTTGACGCATAGATGGTACATTAGACATGCTGTATATCATTGATTATATTTTAATTTGATCCTTGCATTTTAATGCTATCAAATAAGATTTATGCATTGAAAATTAATATTGTGTTCCCTAATTAATCGTAAGCAGACGCGGTTGGCATGAACAAATTTCTTTTTTTTTTTTTCTTTTTTTTTTTTTAAACCAGTGAAGGATGAGAAGGAAGCACTTCAGACTTTACATTCATATTCACTGGTGACAATAGCTCATTTCTGTCTTCATATCTATGATGGGAGTTTTTGCTGAGCATGTGTGATGTGAATGTGAAAAGCATGTTATAAAATTTACATTTATGGATATTTATGCAAGTAAATACTTGTGTGTGTGTGTGTGTGTGTGTGTGTGTGTGTGTGTGTGTGTGTGTGTGTGTGTGTGTGTGTGTGTGTGTGTGTGTGTGTGTGTGTGTGTGTGTGTGCGCGTGCGTGCGCACAGAGATAGAGATGGTGGTGATGGACAAGTGTAAGGTGTCAGAGCTGACGGAGCAGAACATCACTGATGAAGAGAAGACCGCTGCAGCCACCCGCACACACACGCAGAGGAGCAGGTACATGTACACACATATCTGAGCACACCAAGCTGTTAAGATTGGTCTAAGACATGGAAAGAATGAATAAAAGGAAAGACAGACATGTTTATTAACTGATGATATCCTCTCTCTGTCTCTACAGACCATTCTTAGACATGGTGTACAGTGCTCTCGACTGCACCAATGATGACTACCATGCCCTATTTGTCCTCTGCCTGCTGTATGCTGTCTCACACAGCAAAGGTTGGCCTTTCTTTTCATTTAGTGGCTCACTGGTGAAATGAAGCTAGCTGGCGTCCATACTGGTGGCCAATTTACATGTAGGCTGTGCACAACTGCTTATATTTCTAAAAACCAGGACTTGACTGACTCAACAGAACTGAAAACATTTGGTTCAATTGTGGGGTGTTTTTGGGGCAGAGAACGGTTTCCTACTTTACATGTGAACAAATGTGTTTGAATATACACTCAGTTAGCTACAACTAATGCAATCTGATGCAACGTTCATGCGTATAAATCCTACCTTCATGAAGGTTGATAATGTTCCAATTTTGATAACCGTTTTAGAGAGGTGTCGATTTAACTGTATGATCCTTTTGGAGGATGTAGTTTGTGGTGCTGTTGAATTGTGTTATGTTATACTGACATTATTATTTTGTCTACCCCATTTATATCAAGGAGAGTAGGTCAAATAGGGTTAAAACCTCCCTGTATAATGCAATACAGAATAATGACAATACAGCACCTCTCTTAAACGGTGACATTCGTTTTTTTTGTGCAAGTCCTCATTTCCCCAAATCTCTAAAATGGAGGTGGTAAGTGTAAAGTTAGCCTGAGCCATAGAGTCACAGTGGCCACTCTTATGGGAAATATAAGGTTGATTGAAATGACGCCACACCTCAGATTATTTTTGAGTAGACACAAGACTGACGGCAAGATAGGGTATTATTATAATCTTTTAACAAATCTTTAGTTTGACGGTATTCATGTTTGATGCCACTGAGTCTGCGTGCATGTCCATTCGTCTGTAGGTATTAACCGAGATCTTCTGGAGCGTCTGCAGTTGCCAGTTCCTGACCAGGAGAAGAGCTCTTACAGCCTGGTGCTGGTAGAGAGACTGATCAGAGTTATGAGCCAGGCATCACAGCCAGGTAACGCGCGAACACACACACACACACACACACACACACACACACACACACACACACACACACACACACGAGATCATAAACATTAAGTTAATATCTTTAGTTATTAGATATTTATTTCATTTGCATGTTTTCAAACTGAACATATGAGCATGGACACATTCTTTTAAGTACAATATGTATTACAAGAATTTCTTCACAAGTGAATGTGAATGTAGTAGAAGATGTTAAACTTGTAGCTGAAAAACCATGAATGAACACATTTTGGTCTGTTAATTACATATCAGACATTAACGTTGAACACATTATTTCATGTAAACTTTGCTTTGTGGAGCCAAGATGGAACTAAAGAATTTTATCCTAAATACTGTATGTGTGTGTGTGTGTGTGTGTGTGTGTGTGTGTTGTGTGTGTGTGTGTGTGTGTGTGTGTGTGTGTGTGTGTGTGTGTGTGTGTGTGTGTGTGTGTGTGTGTGTGTGTGTGTGTGTGTAGATGGTAAAGTGCGTCTAGCTACCCTGGAGCTTAGCTGCCTTTTACTGAAGCAGTCTGTGCTTTCTGGAAACCACTGTATAATCAAAGATGTACATCTGGCCTGCCTGGAGGTACAGCACACACAAACATGTACACGCTACATCAGTACTCATGCATACAGTCCTGTCATAGATCACCCACACACCACACAGAATCAATACTCCCACAAACGGGCATAAAGAATGTCATTGATCAGCAGGTGAGAGGTGGAAAGTTGGATCTTGTGCCATCCATAGCAGTAAAACAACCCCTTTTACATTAAACATTACCACTTCCTCAGAACCTGTAGGTGCAGGGTTTCTCAATAAGTGCTACTTTGTGTTTATGACCTAAGATATTGTTCAGCAGGGAGAAGCCGGACCACCCGTTTCCTCTTTTACTGCACTCTTCTCAACCCTCACATCTTATCTCATTAACTGTCTTCTCCTCCTCATTCACTCTCCTGCTACCCGCCCTGACTTGGACAGCCCTCAATTAGTCTTCCTTGTCCTTCTGAGAATTGTTTTTATTTCCTCTTCTCTCAGTTCAGGGTAATCCTTCACACCCTCTCGTTCTTTGCATTCCTCTTTTCTTTTTTCACTGGAGTTACATGAAGTACTTTTTTTTTCATTTTTCATTTCATTTAAAAAAAAAGAAAAAAAAATCCCCATCTTATCTGACTGAATTTAAAAGAAACCTGACCATGGACATTTTACAATAATTTTTCCAAAGCCAGGTTTTACCCACTAATATTAGTCAGTTTAAAATCATTGGTGGTTTCTGCTTGAAGAATTCCCTACCTCTGATACAGTTTAACATTAATGAAGAACCCATTTCAATTAGGACAGCACTCCTGTGGCTGGAATGGTAATGTTAAGAGGTTTTCCAGCAATTATGGTCATTATTTTTAGTCAAAGTTCATTTTGCTTAATTTTTTTGTTGTAGCTTTTGGCTTCTCTCTTATGTGTGCTATTCAGTGAAGACACAATACCAAAGAACTGACCTTACTGTTATAATGTGAAGTCTGCCCTGACCCTGCTAATTCTCTTTCGCCCTGCTGTGGGGAAATCATGACCAGGACCAGTCATGTTACTAATGTCTGACAGGAAAGCAGGCCGGCATTTCTCAGATTTAGTTTATTCAGTGCTAAACAAACACGGCTTCACATTGTTGAAGGATTACAGTATCTAAACTACTTTCATTCTAGTAGTTACTACAGGAAGAACACTGGCTGCCCATAACTATCCTACCTCTAGCTCTCTGACACATCCTGGAATGGGGCAAACTAGGGATGGATTTATACCAGTAAAAGGAAATGGCCTTGAAAAAACCAGCGCAGGAGTGACATCATTATTTAATAGTTGCCCGTAAATCAGATCTGATTCCTATTAAGTATGCGATTCATTAGCAGTTATTTGAATATGACAGGTGTCACCCTTTCTAAGGACAGCCAGTACAGGGAAGGAGGGAGGGAGAGAAAGAAGGGGAGAGAGAGGGAGGGAGGGAGGGAGAAAGAGAAGGAGAGAGGGCGTACAGTATATATGAATGTTCTGTAAACTGCTTTGGCAACAACATGTTTTCTTTGTTTATGGCAAATCAAAATAGAGAGAGAGAGAGAGGGGAGAATAAGAGAACATATGTTTACAAATACACAGTTTTCAGTTTAAATAAATAATTATGTATTTTCTTTCTGTTAATGTCTGTTCATTTATTTGAAGTGTCACAGTTAGGGGAGGCTGTGTTAAGGCCAGCGCTTAAAAACATTAGCGTCTATCTATTCCTTTTTCATTTTTATAACCAACACTATTTCTGGCAATTCTATTCTTAAGTGTTCATTGTTTGAAAAGACACATTTAATGAAGATAAGGATGTTTAACTTATATCAGATGAATGATGGTTCAGACTGTGTATTTGCAATTATAGTGTATAAAAATGTTTGTGTTTGCAGGGTGGTAGAGAAGAAAGTCTGCATTTACTGCGGCGATTCTACAAGGTGAGTGTACACAGTAACACACACCGACACACACTCTTTAAGATAACCAGACATTTATCTACCCAATGCACACACACACGCACACACCAGTAACCTACATAAATACCTGCTTTTCTCCCATCTACCCACACATATACTGTATTTGACCACAAAGTATACGGAAGGACAAGTGAAGCAGCAACTGACAACTGGAAACTCTGTCAGAAGACAAGCAAATTACATTAATGCAAACACATTTTGCATTCTGCTGACTGCTGTAGCACAATAGGATTTAAGCTGACAGTGATACCATGAAAACGTTGCTGTTCTGGCTGCTAGGACAGAGACAGCTGCTGGGACGAGCAAACGGACTGGAAAAAAAATAGGTTAGGGAGAAAAACGGAGAAAAAGATTATAGAGCCAGACGGGTAAACGGACAATCTGGTGTTACAATCAGGTCTTCTTAAGACAACAAAAGCTGAAACACAATCTACCTGTTGAGTTTCTTTTGTCTGCATGTGTTTAAATGTATCCAATTATTATAACTGAAACCATTTCCCTGAAGGTGTAATAGGTAAAACTGAAAGTGTTTCACATTTATAGAATACAGCATCGTATTTCTACTATTCGGCACAATGTTTGCAGTGCAGTCGATGCTTTCTGTTTCTCTTTGAGTCTCTTTGGATATCAGTTTTGGAATTAGTCACAGAAGTTGAGTTTGGCTGACTTTTTTCACAATTCAACCACATGGATCATTATGGACAAAGGGAGGCAAAAAAAAGTTCTAATTCATCATTCAGGAGAACTTCAACGTGCTCACTCCAAACATAAGCATTGAAAAAAATGAGGCTTCCTGATGAAAGAATATGGTCATTACTTAGAAATAGTAGTTGCTCTCTTGTTAACTAGCTTTTTGTTCAAAACCGGTACTCTCAAGCAGGTTGAGATAAAAGTTTAAAATGATTTTCAAGACCTGCTTTAATTAATAATTCTGGTAACACTTTACTTGAAGTTATCTACATAAGAATGATATGACACTGTCATGAACACATGACCCTGTCATAAACGCGTGACCCTCTCATGACACATGAACTCTAACTCTAACTCTAACTCTAACTCTCTAACCCTAAACCTCAGTTGTCATGACAAAAACCGAATGACACTTAGGGCCCTATTTTAACGATCTGAAACGCAAGTATGAAACGTAAAACGCAAGTAGCTTTGTGGGCGGATCTCGGCCGCTGTTGCTATGATACCGGCGGGATAAATGACTCTTGCGCCCGACGCAAATCTTAAATGGGTTGGTCTGAAGTAGCTAGGTGTGGTTTGGGCGTAACGTGAAAATAACCAATCAGAGCGTCATCTCACATTCCCTTTAAGAGCAGGCGCACTTGTTCCATGACAGCGGATTTGCATGGCGCACGCCAGCGGGAGCAGCAAAGTGCGGCAAAGTAACAAATGCCCGTCTTGTCCGGGTGGCGATGTTGCTGCGGCCTCTCGGGCGCATCTCCTCAAGTCTGGAGAGGATTGCTGCAGCCATGGAGCGCGGGCCTCCAAACGCACCACCTGCACCTGTTGTGCCCCTTCCTCCTCCCCCCCACTCCATCTCCGTCCACCCGCTCCACCAGGAGCGCATCGCGCATTACTCCTGGACCAGATTCCGCCGGCGTCCAATCCCACCGTAGTTCAACATCACGTCTCCTTAATTCCTCTAATATTTCCTCATCTGCTGCGTCCGTTTAGATGAGAGAAGTGTATGCGCGTTGTGCACACGCTACATTACGGCCAAGCATGCGTCTAAAATAGCATCTGAATAACGCGCTACTGACTTTACACTAGCGCCACTGACTTTAGACCAGGTTTTTCCTGGTCAGTGGCGGAATTGTTTTCTGAAACTGCAAAATAGCACCAGGTAACGTTTGCGCCGGAACACGCCTCCTCTTTTGGCTGAACCGCCCCCTGCAGCGCAAATTCATTCCCTAATTTACCGACGTGCATCTGTGGAGGGAAAAGTCCGCTGTGCGTCGGGTGCAAAATAGGAATGATACATGCGTCGGTGTACAAAGGCAATTGCGCTGAGTGCAAGATAGGGCCCTTAGTGACAGAAGCGTTATGACTTGTTTATGACACGTTCATGACAGTGTCATGTCACTCTTATGTAGATACCTTCAAGTAAAGTGTAACCATATTTCCTCTCAAACATCAAGTGGAAACAACTTTGAATGATGAATCTCATAAAATTAAATGTTTATTTGACTTACGTATATTTGGATTAAATAATAAAATGATTAATCCAACATGAAAAAGGATGAAATTGGGTTTGACATGTATGATTGCAGTGAGAAATATGCTGTCTTCACTTAGAGACTATTTTTTCAGAAGACTGTCATTCGGTTTTAATATTGGGAAAAATTTAACATATCTTAAGTGCTTCATATTGTAAATAATGTTTATCTTTACTCATTGAATTATTTATTTTTTTATATCAAACCATATGATTACGTTTCCATTTAGCACGGCATTCACCAATTCAAGAACACTTTTATAATTAAAGTACTGTCCGTTAAGTAGCCTCACGCAAACAATGAAAATGTTCTTGATAGATTGAAGTAGTGGATAATGAAAAAAATATTAAAATGTAAGATGTTATTTTAAAAATGAAGTATCTGGTTGCTGCTTTATTTACTTTTTGGTTTTATTTTAACTTGGTCAACAACACAAGTGGAATATTTTCTCCTAGACGTATCAGTGTGGTTAGAGGAACACAATAAACCTAGCACTTTCCTGTACGCATAGACGCTACACTGTGCATGTCCAAACAACTTGTCTTATCTGTTAAGCATTTCCTGTTAAGGTTCAAAACATCAACATTTTATTGATGCAACGTCATTCAAGAATTCATTTGGCATTTTTACAGTTGAGTTTCACTTTATGTGGAAACGAGGTGAAACTCTGAGCCTGAAAGCTTATCCAAGTTCACTACAGATGTTTTGTCCACACATGCTCTGCCTTATCTTTAACTGGCATCCAAATTGATCATGTCGTCACAGGGCGAGGAGATCTTTCTGGACATGTTTGAAGATGAATACAGGAGCATGACGGTTAGTTGGCCATCATTTAATATCACTTTTTTTTTTTGTCCTTGAAAAATGTAATATGAATTACCTGAGCTTCCAAATATATTCTTGGTGTTGCTAATATTTGTGCAGGTGCTGTATGTCTTGGGCTTATTTGTACTTGTGTATGTTGCAGATGAAACCCCTGAATGTGGAGTATCTAATGATGGATGCCTCCGTGCTGCTGCCACCCACCGGCACCCCTCTGACTGGCATCGACTTTGTCAAGAGACTGCCCTGTGGAGACGTGGAGAAGACACGCAGGGTACGTCCACACACTCAACTTGAGCTCAGTTCACAGTGCATAACGCTTACATCTGAAATCAATAATTCAAAAAACAACAGGTTGTTACATTCCTGGGAAGTTAATACGTAGCAGTGGTGTGACAATTTCATTCTTTTCTTTCTGTGTAACCTTTTCTGATTTTAATGTTTTCTATGTTCATTCTTTCTGTTGTATGAAATGTGTTTCTGATGTTAAGCACTTTGGATACCTGCTGGTTTTTGTAAAGTGCTATATAAATACATTTTGATTGATTGATTGATTGATTGATTGAAGTCGTAGTTGAAATATGAATTATGAGGCCTAAGGCCACATGTAGCAGACTTATTTTTATATTTTTTTTAATACCTGTTTAACTACACTGCAACACAGCAGGTATACCTCATCACATCCTTTTGTTTTTTTTTGTTCTGCCATGCTGCAAACAAATGACAGCAGAATGACGGCACTCCAAAGCACAGATGAAAGATGGATTAGCCTGATTCTGACATTATAAAAACATTGCATGATGTTGTGTTTTTTGTTTGGGACCTCTGCACAGGCAATCCGTGTGTTCTTCATGCTGAGGTCCTTATCGCTTCAGCTTCAGGGAGAACCTGAGACGCAGCTGCCTCTGACCAGACCTGAAGACCTTATCAAGACTGATGACGTCTTAGACCTCAGTAAGACACACACAGAAAAACATATAATACGTGTTTTATAATCATACAACATGAGCATACTGTATAATGCTACAGGACAGCTGAGGTGCTTATTTATTTATTATTTTTACACTTTTGGGAAATTGAGTCAAACTTCAGGGTGGGGCACAATAAAAGACTGAATTAAGTATAATTAGTGCAATAAAAGTATAACCTAAGAATGTCAAGAAAAGAAAATTACAGACACTTGCCTCTTTAACTACATGAGCATGAGAAAACATAACTCTAACCACACCTACAGTTTACAATTCAGTAATTCTCGCTCCCGCTCTCTGTCTAACACACTCACTCACTCTGCAAAAGACAGCATTAGATCTACAGCACAGACGTGTGAGTGCAGTGTTAACAATATCAAGACACATGCATATGCGAACATTCACAACCACAACGACAGAGACGATGTACAGGTGCACAGCTTCCCACACACTGAGATAACCCGAACACTCTTCTCTTACTGTACACAGGTGTGTAGATGATGTTAAGGAAACTTGCAAGTGGTTAGCTCTCTGACTTGCAGGATATCACAAGCACTGCACAGTAATGTGAACAGGAGTTAAGACTGTGTCACACACTTAGTTCACAAAGTTTGCAAATCAACAAACAAACGATACAAATGTAAATATATGACTTTCTGATCATCACAACCCCACAGCACTCCACTTCCCGGTATCTAAAGAAAGGCTCCAACTCACCTACCTACCCTAGAGTGACTTGTTGCTGATGTGTGTGTTGAAATGTAATTAGAATCAGTGTTTCTCTCACATAGGCTGTACTAGGGTGGCTCGCCCCAGTATATTAAAGGATAAGCCTGGTTTCATTTTTATCTCCATATGCCTCTATGCCAAAGACCCAAACGCACAAATAAAAAACAAACCATTTACCATATATATAAATTGGACTACGGGAAGAAAGCGTTCAATTCCAGGAGGGCAACCCCAGAAGCGTGTGCCAAAGTCTAAAATCTAGTGCTGTCAGTTAAACGCGTTATTAACGGTGTTAACGCAAACCCATTTTAACGGCGTACATTTTTTTGATCGCAAGATTAACGTTCTTTTTGGCCTAGCAAACTTTGTAGTTTTTTTCACATGCTGTTGCAACAACTAGTAACGTTAGAAAAACTACAACACCACACCGGTTCTAGCTGGACGCCTCACACACTTGTTTGGGCTTGCGAGCCGTCCACAGAGTAGCAGGCTAACGTTACGTTTTGAGTGAATGGCGAGCGCGAGACGCCTAAATGGATGCCAATAATATTCTGAATGGAAAGTTAACTTTTAAAAAGTTGCCAAATGGTTCCATTGACAAGACCAAAGTGATCTGTGTGTTTTGTCGTTGTGAACTGAGCTATCATCACAGCACGTCCAGTCTGAAATACCACTTGATGGTCAAGCACACAGCTGATGCAAATTCTCCGCCCCCTCCTCAAAGCCAGGCGACAAAAGCACAAAGCAAGCCGATCCACTTTTCCATGTTAAGAGCATTAAAATGAGAAAAAATAATGGGACAAAAAGAAATCAAGGGTAATTTAGAATAGGTTAAAAATGTGCAATTAAAGGAGGTTAAAGGAGACCTATTGTTGCTTTTCCATATTTTTTGTTGTATCCGTCAGGCAAGTTACTAAAATGTTTACATTGCATACAGTGCCACATGTAGCTACATGCTAATGCCAGGGAAAGCTGAAATCTTTCTCAGAACATCTCCGAAAGAAAGTAAGGTTAACCACAAATTCCCCATTATGTCATACAGTATCTATATTAGGTGTATCTTAAGGCATTCTGTTTTCCACTATCTCTTTTATTTTCCTCTTTCACACCTTCTTTGTGACATCTCTTCTTCTGTCTTTGACTTTCTGTAATGATCAGTAGCACGACTGTGACGATGAAAATTACACACTATTTGTGAAAGATATTACTTGCACCACTGTACAAGTAACATGTTCTGTTTTTGCCTTTCTTTTTACCTACATCATATATATATATATATTAAATCCTATTTGTGATTTCAAATGTTTAAAATTGTGGTAGGTATACTCTTAACATCACTTCTTAGAGCTATATATGAAGAGAAGAGTTCATTGTAAATTCCACTGGGTTGTTTACTTAGCAGTGATGACTGTATCATCTGTGGCAAATCTAGGTAGCTGTGGCCTTTTTAAGAGTTATCATACCTGTGATGACTGAGCTTCAGTTTCGGTACATTTTGGAAACACATTTGTAGAACGATTAAACATTTAAACCTGACAAAAGTGGCCTGACACAGCAGTGTGCCTTTAGATACTGACATGATTTCGATAGATGTGTCATGGTTGTTTTATTTGTTTCTGCACCAGAATATTATATACTGTTTTCAATTTTGTCGTCAGAGTGCAGGAAACTACCATAATTGTCTGTTATCAGTAGCTGACCTAGTTTTAATTCTTGAAAGACTTTCCACTTTTGTGATGATATGATGTCTGTGGCAGAAGCTCTACTTTCATGAGTCCTGTTTTATCTTCCCAAACCCTCTAATTCTAATATTTCTTAATTTCCCTCTTTTGGGAGGGGGAGGGGGGTATCTAAAAAAAAAAAAAAATCACTTAACTAATGGATGGAAACATACCTATTGAAACCAAATGTCTCCCTGCAGGTTTACTTTCAGATATAATTCAGTGGTTGAAACTGTGACTGTTTTCATAATTCCACATGTTGAAAGAGTCTGTGGCAGATATAGATGACGTGGCTTCCAGTAATTTTTTGTCACTTGAAAAGATACTGTTAAACAATCTTTTATTTAGTAATTATGAGTATCTGTCTTGCATTTAACTCTATTCATGTATAGTTAGAAAAAAATCCCATAATGGGTTTACCCTTCTGTTAATTCTGTTTTTTTTTTTTTTGTATGCCTCCGTGCAGCGATAGCCGTGGCCAGAGGCCTTATGTTTTCGTGTTGTCCATCTGTGGTTCATGACCGAAAGAACTAGATCCTGGTCAGTTTTAAGTGTTCTCATTGGTACTTATGAGATATTCTAGCATCTTGATAAGCACTGAGCCAGAGTGAATGAGTCAAATTAAACAACGTGATGCTTCATCCACACGCTCTTGTCACAGTGTAGGAAAGTACATTGCTCACATAGCCTCGTTTTCTGTAACCATTGAAGCATGGCGGAATCAGAAGGCTAGCTATTTAAAGGTGCTCTAAGCGATGTTGGATGACGTTACTTCTTGTTGACGTTCAAAGTATTTTCAAACAAAACGAAGAATAGCTCGCTCCTCCCTCCTCATCCCGTTCCCTCCCTTCTGTTCTTCACCGCACTAACCGCCCCCCCACCCCCCCCAAATCCTTCTTGTCCGTTATTGGCTGAACACTGAAACACGGTTTGTTATGTTTTTGTGGTTTGACCACTTTGTTTTTGTTGGCGTGTGTGGACCCTAGGCTGTCTACAGAGACCGTGTTTTGTTTTTTTTACAGTGTGTTCAGGGGACCGGCAGCTCACAGATAGTGAGGAGATGTTTGCTGTATGTGACAAAAAATGTTGTAGCCTAAAAAAACGCGTGACATCGCTTAGAGTACCTTTAGCTAGCTAGCACGGACTAGCTAGCTAGCGCCAGCCATTCGTCTCTGGAGCGGCCATCTTCTCTCCTTCCGGCGACGTAGTCTACAACACACTTTACTGCCCCAGTAACGCGTGTTGTAACTATAACAACCATCAACAATCGCCATTTTCTTTTGTACTAGTCAAATGACCTCAGCAAACAATTCAATGTATGTTCTACTCTTTCTATTTCTGTGGGATAAAATGATGAAGTGAGGGTTTTATATATATATATAAGGTCAACTTCATTGTGCAAAATCCCTTTCTGGCCATCATTCAACACCACAACTCAGGAACAGAAGGGGAGACATTTGTTCGGATACTGAATTGGTGACACTAATCTTGGGCGTCCACATTAAAACTTGTGATTGCATAGAACTTCTGTGCTGCCGGGAAGATGTATGTGAAGCATTCACGTTTTAAAATTTTGTAGCTTCTTTGAAGCGACATCCACATTTGAAGCATTGTCTACAACTTTATGTTCTATCCTTTTCCTCTGGTCGTCCACCACAAGCTCATTGGTTTTGCGGATATTGAGCTTCAAGTGATTGTCGTTGCACCATGTGAGAAAGGTCTTGATCAGTCCTCTGAAAAAATTGTCTCTAAGTGAAGACAGCATATTTCTCACTGCAATCATACATGTCAATATATTAGTATGTATAACTTCCATTTCGCCCCAAAATACACTAAATACCTTTTATTAAATTCCTTCAAACTCGTCACTACATGAGCCTGGACAGACATGGATCTAAACTGCAACTTGTCTGCTGTGCAGAGTTATAATTCTAGTTTACAGTACTAAGTCACAGTCACTTTTAGTTAAGCAAGGCGGTTGACTAAGAACACACTCTTACAGATTAATTATAGAGCGAGGGAGGGGTTTTCCTTGTGGTTTGGGGGATTTAAAGCTACAACCTTCCACCCACAAACTCCTGGTTCTGACTATTTGGCTGCCACCGCCTCCGTTTTAGCACATCCTCGTAGCTGTTGAATCACAGAACATTTACTAATATCTATACCTGTAAATTGTGTCCGTAGAGTAGTATCCTTGTGGTTTCAGAGATGGTCTAGCAAGGAGGGTCATGTTGCATTCCCATCAACAGGAACTTTACCGAAAGTGTGCATGAGGAAGTGTCACTATCCCAGGACCATGCAAAGACACATATTCACGATGATGGGTGACTTAATTGTTAGCCTGGCATCGCCAGACTTATTCGCAAATGTGCATTATTCTGGAACTTTTCGGTTCATCTTCAATTTCCAAGGGGCGTTATCAACGGGCATAGACTGAAATGCATCTTGACACAATTTAATAGACCTACAACCAGTAGGAGCAGTGAAACAACATAGCTCTGAGTGACAATTGGGGTGGTGCTTGGTCTGTTTTGCAGCAGGAAAAAAAGTGGCTGCCTGGTCACAAACTTTCTTAAGTTATGCTATACAGTAACAGAATCTTGATTCACATTCGATCAGAACCACACAGTTTGAGTTTGGCGAGCCGCGTGCGTTGCTCTGGAAACAGTATGCCAGTTACATTTGGTAACTGCGTTCGGTATGCATTACGCTCCTCTTGTTGGTTATCGTCTTAAACCCGCCCCATGTGAGATAAACGGTTGTGATTGGCCCGTACAGGTTCTGGACGGCTCGAAATCAGTTTGAATGGGAGGGGGGCCAGACGTGTCTGCCAGAGCAAATGAAACATGAGCGTGCAGATTTGTCTGGTTTCCAGGCTAACTTATTGTCACAATTGTTAAAAAAAAAAGTCACTTTTGAAGAAGCTGATGACCCTGATTTTACGTGTTATATATTTCTAATAAACCCAAGTGTGACAAGTTATCTCTTGAAGATGAAATGCTCAAGAGATATGAAGCTTGAAACTAAACTAGTGATAAGTTTTTTTTTCCCTCATACCATTTGTATACAGTCACTCCATTGTCTACCTTCAGTAATGTTTGTCCAACCTGGCAGGATGAGTAAGTTGATAGCTCAAGGGACAAGGAGCATTGAAGACATACACAGCTCAAGCTAGCAGCTTCACTCACTGCACTGCTGTCTGCTGCTTTTTACTGAACCGCTTCAATCATTTCTTGCTCGATTGTACTTTGGTTGTAGTTAAAAAAGAAGAACAGAGAGAGTCTTACCTAACCGAATTTTTGAAGAACTCAAAAGAAGGTATGCAGTAAATAGCATTAGCAACTCTTTTGCTGAATGATTTATGATGCAAAACTGCTCTGATAAATGGAACTCATGACACACCTACATAGATGAACTAAACAGGCGCCCCATTCCTTTTATTCTTAACATTCATCTTATGTTGAATCTAAAAAATTCACTTGACTAACAGATGAAAACAAACTTGACACTAAATATTTCAAGGATAGGTGCTGTTTGGGTGAAAGTACTTAAAAAAATAAAATTAAAATAAAAGTAGTTGAAACCATCACTGTGTCAATGAGCCCAAAACAGGTTACTGAGTAGAGTCAACTTGTCTATTAAATTTTCAAACCTTTTTTTTTTTTTTTTTTTACAAAGTTGACCCACTCCTGCTTTCTGTAGTCAGAAGTTAAGTAGAAGTTGGGGGTGGGAGGGTTTTTTCCCAGCTGGTCAGGGGATTCAAGCTATCAAACTTCCCCTGATGTCTCTGACCATTTTGCTGTTAGCATCACTTTGCTGCCATAGAAAATTGGGGACTACCTCTCCAGCTGCGGGTACTTTTCCCTGCTCACTGTTTCAGTGGTTAAAGTCAAGTTCCTGGCAACCCCTGTTGATCTTTTAATATTTGGTAAGAGCAAAATTCATATCACCAGAAGGCCACATGTATGATTTACAGCTGTGAAAATAGAGTTGTCTCTAGGGCAACCTACTGTACTGAAGGGGCTATTTAAATGAACAAAACCCCAAGTGTACTAAAGGATATGGCTCCAACCAGTTTCACACAAATTACATTAGTCACATACAGATGGATTAGTCAGGATTCTTGAGAATAGAAATCAAGGAACCAGAGAGCAAAAATATTATTAAGTGGAAGGGACATGAGTGATACTTTGCAAGAGAAGTTCATCGGGGGCTTTACGTCACTGGGGTGTTACCAGTTTACGTGTAGAGCCAGTGACGGTGTGGGATATTTAAACCAGTGGTGTCAAATCAGGTCATTATCAGTCCACATTTCATGTTTGCCTCTCACTAGTCTTATCAGTTCATTGTCCTGCTGGACATGTAAGTGTGCAGCAGTCTGTTTTGACTGACTGTGTGCTTCTGTCTGCCTGCTATATTAATATGTATGTGCTGTGAAATAGTGTGAACACAACAGTATAGTCAAATAGAGCTCAACAGTAAAACACATGACTACATTTATAAAGAACAGTTTTACCTTTTAGTTGGTAAAAACTGGATAATTAGTGTTTTAGGAGTAGCACTACTGTACACCTTCAGGAAACAAGTTTTTTTTCAAAGTGGCCGTATATTTGTTATTTATTTTGCATCAAGGTTTTTCTAAAGAAGATTAATCATTGTATGGTCTGGTATGGTGTAATTTCATCTGTAGCATAAAACAGAAGCACAGTCACCTACAACAGAAAACTTTTACTTTAGTAGCTGAGAGGGAAGTTTGGCCTATTTGAGTTTTCTTAAGAATTTCACGAGTTGTTAAGATAGATCTTTTGTTATGTCGATTCCCAGGAATTTGATGTCGTTGACACTTTCCACCGCATCCCCATTTATGTGGAGGAGGTATGTTTGGTATTCCTGGATCTCCTAAAGTCAACAATGATCTCATGGTTTTTGTGGTTGTCAGGGCCAGATTATTGTGTCCCAACACCACTCTTTTCTGTAGTGTGTCTCCTCATTATCGTATAGAAGTCCCCCTATAGTGGTGTCCTCAGCAAACGTCACTATAGTGTTTGGTTTATGACCAAATACCTGCAATAATGACATTGCTTGATGTGGAAAATGTGTACTTCTGATCAATCTTTGATTAGGGCTGGGCAATAGCGAGGAAATCAAATATCACGATATTCTTGACCAAATACCTCGATATCGATATTGCGGCGATATTCTAGGGTTGACAATTGGTGCTTTAACAAAATATCTTCACACTTAGATTTTAGATAAATAATCATCAGTAATGTGGACATAATGTCTAAGTGGGGAAAAGGCAAATAACAGAACAGCTAGAACAGTCTGGTAAGTTCAGAAAAGTACATCACTTTACTGTAATGTAGCCTTTAAAACCAGGAGAAGACAACACTTATGTCATATCACGATATCCAAAATCTAAGACGATATCTAGTCTCCTATCACGATATCGATATAAAATCGATCTATTGCCCAGCTCTATCTTTGATTACTAATAGAAAAAAACTTGATGAGCCTCAGTGTATACGTGTATGTATATGTCTATTCCATCTCAAATCCTAAAAAGAGGGCACTCGGCCCAGCCTCGAGACAAATTCAGACAGGCTTCTCAGAGTTTACTGAACATGCTTTATTATGCCTCAATGGGGCAAAAATAACTTCTGTAATAAAATAAAATCTGTAACAAAATAATAGCTCTCTTTTAAAATAAAGAAATAATATGAAATAATGTTCTAAATATGACCTCTTCTGTGTTAGAAAATCCAGCTTCAACAAAATATCTCTTAATACCTTTTCAATGTAATAAATAAATAATAAAGACACTGAAACATATGTGCCAGCTTTGCACACGGTGCACTCCGCCTCCCACTTGTCCGGTCCCGACCGGGACGGTACGTGGGACATTTTCTTTGCTGTTCAACTGTGAAGCTGCACTAGTCTTGTTTTATGGTTGTGCGCAGGCTCTACGCAGAGCTTTCGCCATAGCCTACGTGGTGTTTATACTTGTGCGCTGGTGTGTGCGTCGAGCCGGCGTGTGTGTGTGGGGAGTGGGTGATAGAGCGAGGGAGAAGTGAGAGTGACGGCGAGCGAGTACGACTCCAGAGTCATAGTGAGAGAAACAAAGTGTCTCCCCTGTGTTTTCTGACCACGGTGGGAAATCTTTGGCAGGAAATGCTTCAGCATTTTGTGTGCAATGCTGCTCCGCTGTCTGCTGGCTCTGGTCCCTGTGTATGTGCGCGTCGCAGAGCCGCCCACAAGGCAGCCTCTCGGGAATTACGTCCCACAACAAAGTACCGTAGTATTGTGTGCAAAGTGCCAGTCAATTTAAGTGGTCCCATGGAAAACAGTGAAAACCGGACATTTTCCTGAATTTATAAACCGCCCCGGGCAAAAGAGGACATTTGGTCACCCTACGTATGCATGGACACAGACATACCAAAACTTAAAGTAACGCTACATTTGCCCCCACTTTACACAGCACGTCCCTCATCATACAGAATTGCGTATAATCACGGCACCAGGGAGGAGGCACAACAAGGTTGTGTAACCTTTGGTCCAGACATCATCAAGGTCCCCATCTTATCCTAACCTCGAGATAGCCAGAGCCTCCTCACATAAAGCATGCAGAGTGTGAAGGACTCTGAAGCTTTTCAAAATACCAAACCATGACACTGCACAAACCCTACATTTATCTATCTCTAATACATTTCTACCACTGTGCTAAATAGCAAATGGTAGCATGCTAATGCACTAACTATGATAGTAAACAAGGTAAACATGATACCTGAACCTAAAACTCAGCATGTTAACATTAACATCATACCATTTTTTTTTCTTAGAATTTTTATGTTAGCATTTAGCATCACAGAAGGGCTAACGATGGATAGTCAAAGTGCCTCTGTGGCCCATCCGTAACACTGTAGGATAGGCCTGGCTCTGCAAAAAACTATTTTACATTCCTTACATATCATTCCTAACCGATCATTCCTGTCCTAGCTGTAGACTCTTAGTCTTGTTATCTTGTGCAAACCTCATATTTCATGTTTTGAGTGCAGAACATTGGTCCTAACAGGTGACGTTGTGTACAGATCATAGACAGACCAGAGGCAGCTATTCAGCCATACCTCAACTTGATTTTCATAGCAGTAATTTACCGTCATGTCTATCATCTCTTTCAGATAACAGTGACCTAATTGCCTGTATGGTGGTCAGTAAAGATGGCGGCCAGGCCCAGAGGTTCCTCGCTGTAGATGTGTACCAGATGAGTCTGGTCGAACCAGAAACCAAACGCCTTGGATGGGGTGTAGTCAAGTTTGCCGGCCTTCTGCAAGTAAGAGAAAAGTGGCGTGTCCGTGTCTTTGTACAGTGCTAAAGCGCGAATGAAATGTTCAGTCATTAAAACCACTGATTTGTGTGCGTGTTCCACCCTTTTTTTTATTCCATTTTATTTTTAGACTTTCTCTACTTTCTTCTACCTTTCTACCTTACACAAATGCTTTTTTTGTTTATTTACCGGTCTCTGTTTTTATTGCCAATTCATCCAGTCACCACTGTATTATTTGAATTTTCAGTTTACATTGTTAATTTTTTTATCTTCGCCCATTGTTTTTTTTCTGTCCAAGTTTTCTATATTCCCGCTCTCACTTCCACCAAGTTGTCCCTGTTTCTCTTTTTTTTTTGTTCTCTTTTTTTAGTCATCAGATGTTTATTTGTTGTTGCCTGAGCACTTCGTGTCATTTTTCTCAAGAGAAATGTTAGAGATATGACATGATAAACCGTACAGTGACGTACTTTTCTATCATTTCTGGGTTATTTTGATGAGGTTAAGCATGTTAAGTCAGGTAGCATGTATCAGTAGGGCCTTATCAGTGGAAGTGATATTGCATTTCATTTTTCTAACGCCATTCTGAAATGATTTGCAGTATATATCCAGTGTGATGTTGTGAAACAGATATAGATAAAGTGTTATTACAATGTGTTGGGTGTGTATGTTTTGAATCTATATGATATAGTGTTTCCTTCCTTTTTCTACTAACTACTACTGTTTTTGGGTCTGAACCTATGTTCTGACCTTGTGAATGCAGCTATGGTCAAAGTGTATGTCCCATTTATCTGTCTCTCAACTCACTTTCTATCCATTTTGATCCCATTCTGTTTTCCTCAACTTATTTTTTCAATTTCATTTTTTGCGTTTGTTCTTTCTTGTTTTTGTGCATCTTTTTTGTCTGTCCTTGTCCCACTGTTTTCTTCTTATTGTCCCTCACTTTTTTATTCCCACTTTATCCATTTTCCTCTTTCTTTACCTCTTTCTCGCTCTCTCTCTCTCTCTCTCTCTCTCGCTCTCTTGCGGTATATTCTCTCTAACGCTTTACCCCACTCTTTGTTCCCTCTCTCCTTCTCCTCGCTCCCTCCCTCTCTCAACAGGACATGCAGGTGTCTGGCGTTGAGGATGACAGCAGAGCACTGAACATCGTCATCCATAAGCCCAGCTCCAACCCCCACGCCAAGCCCCTGCCCATCCTGCAGGCCAACTTCATCTTTGCCGACCACATCCGCTGTATCATCGCCAAGCAGAGGTTGGCCAAGGGTCGCATCCAGGCCCGACGAATGAAGATGCAGAGGATTGCAGGTGAGTAAGCCTTCTGCCCTTGCTCAATTGGTCAATATGACCCTTTCCTCTTTGTATAGGACAGCAAATTTTACTCTGCCTCTGATTGGCGTGTATTCATTGCCTTCAGTTGGTTGGGTTGGTTAGGTTTAGGTATGGAAGTGTTTCAGAAGATAATCTGAAAGGACAGAAGCAGCGCTAGCTGTTAAACTGTGGCCGTACATTAATATTGACTTGATTTGATTCTGCCTAATTATATTTTGTACTTTGTACTTGTTTTTAAGAGTTTTATTTTCACTCATTGCTCCCTGGATAACATTACAGTACAGTTGATTTTTACAATGAAGCCCATGAGATGTTATCCAGAGAGCAATGAGTGAAAATAAAACTCTTAAAAACAAGTGCAAAGTACAAAATATAATTGGGCAGAATCAAATCAAGTCAATATTAATGTACGGCCACAGTTTAACAGCTAGCGCTGCTTCTAGCTGTTTGGCAAGGCTTCCACATCCTCAACAAAAGGATAAAGCCCACAAAAAATCAAGTGACAGATAATCTGTCTTCACTAAGAGCTTCATAGTGTCAGTAATTTTTTTCTGAATCTGGCAGTGTCCTTCTACTCTTGTCACTCAATTGTAATGAATGAATTAATAGATTTTTTGAATATTACTTCCTCATTCTCCAATTCTTTTGTACTGTAAAGGCTCATGGATTTAGTCACTTGTACTTCCCCTCCCACTGGTCTGGTTCTTTAGAATTACGCTGAAGAGTACTAACAGAAATCTGAAATCTTGCCAATGCAGCAAAATACAGTAAAGGAGGATGTGAACCCTGCCAAAATAGCCACTGTAGTCACACAGTCTGTCAGATTGCCTCTCAATGACTAAAGAGTAACCATAAAAAACAATTCTAGTGTTATTGAATCTTATCATAGTAACAAATACAGGGGATACCATTTTCTCCCAGGTTAGGCCGGTTACACACTGGACACGTCGCGCGAGCGTGTCAGCTGCGTGGCGTGTCCGTTTATATTTCGGCTCCCATGTTAACAGGTTAGAGCTTACACACTGCCTGCGTGACACGCGCGTCTCAGGCGTGGCTCGAGCCGCGCCGAAAACGCGTGCCTGCTAGAAATAGAACCAACGCCTATTTTCACGCGACGTGCAAGCGTTGGAAGCATTTCCAGGCAAAATAGAATAGGAAAAGAGGTTTATGTGTCGTTTAGACACAAATACATATTAATAAATGACATGTTGATGTTTGAAAGCCTCTAGGTTTTGATATAAATGCAGATATAAATGTAATTTAAAAAAATTAAAATCGATTTTCTAATATTGCACCTGTCAATACAGAACGAAATGTTCTGCAGCCTATTTTGCCGTCAATACTGCAGACGTTGTCTTTGCTGTAATCAAATCAGTATATATTTATGTTTAACATGGTATTTCATTTTATCAGTGGGAAACATACATGTGTCCAGACAAGGCTAGCAGCAGTGCGTCAGACACGTTTCTGGTGTGTAAAGACATAGAAAAATCCACGCAGCTGACACGCAACAGAGACGCCACGCTCACGCCACGTGTCCAGTGTGTAACCGGCCTTAGACGTGCTCTCCCAGTTTGAATTTAGTAAATTAGTAGTAGTAGAAGTAAGTAAGTAAGTAATTTCACATGAAGTCCCAAAGCTTGACATTATAAAGATGCTGTGTTCATGTCCCTCCTACACTCTCCACTTCCAGCTCTGTTGGACCTGCCTGTGCAGCCCAGTGCGACGGAGGTGTTGGGTTTCGGTCAGACAGCAAACGCTTCACCCAGCGGCCTGCCTTTCCGGTTCTACGAGCAGTCAAGACGGGGGCCCAACGACCCCACGGCAAATAGAGCAGTTTTTGCCTCTGTCGATAAAGTACCAGGTGACATACAGATAACCAGGTTCCACCGCCTACACACTGCTTCAGCCTATACACTTCTTCAGAGATCCATATAGCGAAGTATATATCCAATAGCAAAGTGCCGATAATCTCTAGATCTGAATGATCATACAAATGTCATAAAACAATAGCAGTAAACTCAGGCCCCTGATTGGTACAGACTGGATACTTTGTGAGAAATGTTATTATAGTCAATAAAAGAACATCGGGTCATTAAAAATTTATTAGGACCTTTCGATTTGAGTCTTTGAGAAAACTTTTTCAGTTGCCCTAATCTTCAAACTAAATTGTGATAGTATATTTAGTGTAGAAGTCTAACCGTAGGTCAATCTTGTTTCTACTAGGAGACTCCTGATAACACAACTGAAAACTGTCCTGACCTTGCTTTCATTTTTTATAAATTCATGTGTGTTCTTTATTGTTAAATACCATTTGCTATAGTTTTACTTAAGGTATGCTTCTGTGGAATTGCCCCTGCTAAATCCTTTTTCACAGCTTTATAAAAGCTGTTGCAGTTCCTCAAAAGGACTCTTTGTTTGTCTCAGCAAGGAAACCTGCTCCTATTTAAAATGTAAAGGTCCTGAAATCGAAATAATAGCAAGCTTCTTTTTTATTGACACTTTAAAGGTCAACAAAAGTCAACATGATTTCCCCTAGTTTTAATGTGCTGTAGGTTTTCAGTGAATTGCAGTAATATTTTACTGTTCATTTTTTAAGTGTATATCTGTCTCTCAGAATTAAACAAATTTAAGAACACACATAAGCATACACGTGCACTTATGCAAAAAAAAACTGCACCTGACACATAAGTCTCTTACTGTAGGCCCATGTGTGTGTATATATACTGTGTGCCACACAATAGTTCAGACTCTCCACTTGTTTCATTGGGGCTAGATATGGTCAGGTGAAATCATTTCCCAGCCATGGTATCACATGACTGTATTGTCTGTGCGTGTGTGTCTATGTTCAGGTTTTGCAGTGGCTCACTGTGTGTCGCAGCACAGTCCCTCGCCCCTCTCCTCCCCCTCGCCTCCCTCCAGTGGGAGTGGGAGCACAGGAAGATGTGACTCTGTTACTGCGAGCACTATATCAGCTCAGAGCCCCACAGGTAGCTCACACACAGTACATCCGCCTTTCCTACATACAATCACACACGAATAAAGAGGCACATATGGGGCAAGGTGCAGATTCTTGACTATAATGTAATTATGGAGCTGAGGTGTGGTCAACACAGTATATCTGCACTATACAGCGCACACATATCTCCTGTGAGTATTGGGTGTAACCATGGTACATATTTGCACACACCACAAAAAACATGATAGTTTGCACTAGTGTCAGTTGAGCTGATGGTATATACGAAGTAGTACAGGGACACACAGGGCACATAAGGATGCTGCCCCTGTCACTATCAGGGTCGTATACAGCAGGTGTGTTGTTTACTCAAATTCCTGCTATAGAAGTTCTGTTTGGAGCAGTCACTTTGACCTTAACTCAACTGAACATAGCTGAACTGAATAGCAGAGCGGGTAAAAGTTACACCAAGGAAGGTTGGGTACTCTGATTGGAATGATACAATTAACAAAGAGCGTAAGGGTTCCCACTGGTTATGGGATTTATCTCGAAATTGTGAGAGCTTTGTTCTAGGCAAAGGATTTTCTGAAATTTAAATTCTCTGCTGGAAAGTTCACCTTTTACCCCTTTAGATCATCTCGGTGCAGAAAATCAACATTAACAAAGCAGGACAAACATTTTTGGAAGGCTTTGTTAAAGAAAAGCAACATACTTTTACTAAAAATGTCTTTTACTAAAAATCTCAGTTGGTAGAGCGGGCGCCCATATATAAAGGTTTATTTCTCGACGCAGTGGGCCCGGGTTGGACTCCGACCTGCGACCCTTTGCTGCATGTCGTTCCCCCTCTCTTTCCCCTTTCATGTCTTCAGCTGTCCTGTCAAATAAAGGCCTAAAATGCCCCCCAAAAAATGTCTTCCTCTAGGCCTGGGCGATACAGAGAAAATCAAATATCACGATCATTTTGAACAAATACCTCGATATCGATACTGCAGCGATTTACAAAATGAGATTTTAGATAAATAATCATCAGCAATGTGGATATAATGACTGAGTGGGTCAGCTAGAACAGTCTGGTAAATTCAGAAAATGACATAATTTTACTGTAATGCAGCCTTTAAAGCCAGGAAAAGACAACACTTGCCATATTACAATATAGGGCTGTGCAATTAATCGAAATGTAATCGTGATTATGATTTCGGCTCCCAATGATCACAAAAACAGAATAATCGAGAAAAACAATTATTTAGCTCATTACGTTTTGCAAATAAACTGAAAAAATAAAGTTTAAATAGGAAAAGTATTAAGGCAAATTTCACAGTTGTATGTGTTTTTTTTAACAGTTGATTTATTTATATAGTTTTTTTAAGTTCAATAATTGCAACATATTTCCAGAAGTCAACGAGTAATCGTGTTAAATTATCGTGATTTCAATATTGATCGAAATAATCGTGATTATATTTTTTTCCATAATCGAGCAGCCCTATTACAATATCCAAAATCTAAGACGATATCTAGTCTCATATCACGATATCGATATAATATCAATATATTGCCCAGCTCTATCTTCCTCTGAGTTCACCTGCCTCACTCTTTCCTCTGCTCTCCTCTAGATGACGGTACGTTTTTGGACCACACCCCAGCCTCCTCCTCTGGCGGAGAAGGGGAAGGAGTAGGTGGAGAAGTACTGTTTGTCGCCTCTACTCCCCCGCCCCCAGTCACGGCTCCGGCCCTGGCCCCCAGCCTCACCCCGGCGTCCCAGCCCAACATCTCCCTCCTCACAGACAACAACGCAGAGACACTCAGCGTGGAGTCGCTCACGCTGCTGCCCCCAGCAGGCTCACCACACCTGCACCCCTGTGCCAGCCACATTCCCGCTGCGCACTCCCTCCAGAGACCAGACGCCTCCATCGCAGAGGAGGAGGAGGAAGAGGGGGATAGGAAAGAAGAGCAAAGAGATGAGGAGCAGCAAGAGGAAGAGGGCTCGCCGATGGATGACACGGAGACGGATGCGACGGTAAAAGAGGAAACCACGACAACCGAGTTGGTCACCCCCACTGACGAGGAACCAGAGGGAGTAGATAAGCCAGAAGGTGAAGACACACCTCTAGAGGTGAATATAGACCAACTCTCTGCTGCAGAGCTGCAAGAAAGAGACGACTCAGAGTATGTAGAGAACACAGAAGATACAGAGGTGCACGCTGACACACAAGACTCGCCTGAACTGGATTAAGCAACACACACTCAGTCATCTTCATGCATTTAAACTTGTCTCTAAGAGGACAGTGAAGTGTGATAGTGAATCTATCCAGCTTGACTGCAGTATATTTTTGTGTTGAGACCTGTAGATTAGGATAGGATTTTGGAGGCATCTCAAAATTTGTGTTTTTTTCTCCGAGAGAACGGAGGACGAGACACTGGTCGAACTCGAGGAAGGCTTGAAGCACATTTGGGTTTCTGTGCACTTGAGTTTATTATCCGGTTGTGTTTTAAGCAAGCGTGTGTAAAGGCGCGCAACCAGCAACATTTTGTACTCCTTCTGATCGATTGTTTGTTCAGCTCAAAGAAACACACATAACGCCACATGCTGCTGTCGTGAGCTCTTTATCCACTTTAAAAAGACCTGCTCTGTTTTTGTGTCTTATGTTCACCGCTAATGTTTTGTGGTGGCTGTGGTCACTTCTACGCTAACACACACACTCTATACATACAGTCTACACAGAGTCAGCTGCACTTGCCTTTTAACCGCTGCATGTCAGACAAGTTAGCAGTTACTGCCACCTAGAACTGCCTGTGTGTGTGTGTGTGTGTGTGTGTGTGTGTGTGTGTGTGTGTGTGTGTGTGTGTGTGTGTGTGTGTGTGTGTATGTGTGTATATATGTGTGTGTGTGTGTGTGTGTGTGTGTGTGTGTGCGTGTGTGCGTGTGTGTTACATGTTAAGTTGTTATTGTTCCAGGTGTAAAGTAGTGATCCATTCATTTACTAACTGGTGTCTATTATAGAAAATGTATTCCATCATCTGCAGCATCTTGAGCAAGGAGGGAGCAGGTCTCATACTGTAAACAATAATTTGATGTTAACGTGACGTCGTAGCTGTTGTGCCCTGCTAGTAAACATTTTGATTGATACATCTTGGAATGCGAGGTGTGTGAAAGCAGCTCTTTGCTTGTCATCACAGCCAGCAGTTGGTTTCCATCATAGTTCATATTAATCTCTTGGGCTGACAGTTTTGTACGGGTTGCTTGAGTGCAGTGTAACAAAGCGTCCCCGATATGCAACAGTATTTAACAAACCTCGACCTCGTTGGATTTGCTTTTATTTTCAACTTCCATTCTAGATCACTAACTTCCATCCCATATCCATACTGTAGATCCTAGCCTGCAGGGATTAGATAACGTGCGTTCGTTCAGAGAGGCTATTTACCAATCAGCAACCTGACTAACAGAATAATTGATTTGAAAGATCTGAATGGAGCTGAATAAGTGGTACACTAGTGATACATAATGGATAGCAGTTCACTGAGTAATAGTAAATAATTCACTGAGTCCATGCAGGCTTTCATTCATTCTCCACATAAAGAGTTTCAGTCTGTAGCGACACAGGTGAACTGCTATTTTACTCATTGAAAAGCGGAGTATCGTTTGATGTATTTAGGAATATAAAACAAGGTAATTTGCTTGCTTAAATGAAACTCTGACAGCCTCATAGAGGGATACAGTATAATAGATATCAGGGATTTTGGACATGCCGACTTCAAAGAGTCATGGGACAACGTTTGAAATAACCTCTGCATATAAATAACCTTTTTAGTTCCGCACACTGCCACAACAACACTGCGTTGAATGTATCTGCTGGTTGCCCCTCAGGCACTGACCTGAGCTCAGTTTACCTATCCATGTTTCTGGGAATAGGCTTAAATAGATATGTCGCGTTCCATTTACCTCGGAGGTCGGAACTGGGAGTGCCCTCACACCCGAGTTGATTCGTGTTCTGGTAACGACTCGTAAAAACCATTCTATCTAACGGGTTGATAACAATCCATTATGCTGTATTTTGCGCGTACAAATGCCGTAGCAACATGTTCACAGATGGAAGATGGACAGTACTGTGTCCACGACTGATTTAATGAGACACAAATAAGACAGAAGTGCTAACAAACGGTATATTGATACAGCTTTCACTACTGCTGATGCTCGGAGCAGCCATGCTGACTCGTGATGTCGGGGGGGGGGGGTTCACGGGGTTCTCCAGACTCTCCGAGTGGGAAATCCGACTTTCAGGGGGCGTTCCGATTGCCGTATCCGACTGGGAACTCCGAAACTTTGACTTCCCAGTTCAACTGGAACGCACCAAAAACATGCTCTGAAAACTCAGATTACTTTTGGGTTCATCCTGTCTATAATTTGATGAAAACACGATGCTGAGAACAATGTGGGACATTTTTTTTAATAATATTGGTAAACCATATAATACCCGTTCTCCAGGAAAGACGAGTAGGAGTATGATTTGGATGTTACCCCCCAAAAAAACCTAAAGCATAGTGTTGCAAAGTTGCATTGTCCTCTCAAAGTCACTACCCGGTGTGAGTCGAGGGCAGATGTGAGTCGCGCACGCTCAGGTTTACACGGTTTACAAGGGATCCGGCAAAAGGTTGTAGCTACCTATGGTCGTTTGATTGCTAACGTTAGCTCAAAACGCCATTCAAGTGACAGCCTTTGTTGTGTTTGATTGCTAACTTGTAGCCGGCAGAGAACGAACTTCGTCATGTGGGTCCATTTTTATTGCATTGACGTTACAGAAGTCTCCCGTTAGCAGGTTCTTGTAGGCTACTTCCGCCTGTAATCTAGAGCTGACATCAGGGATCATGCCGCGAAAATGTGATGCCTTACGCTAAATAATCAATTACTCCTATGTAATGTACCTATCTCATTCTTCTGTGGCTAACCGCAAAACGGATCTGAGCGAAATCTGTCGTTGTCTGTCGCATGCGCAACTCACATCTGCACTCTACTCACATCGGGTAGTGACAGTCCCCAAGAAACAAAAGCACTCGTGGAAAAACCAACATTCATTTCTTCAGATGTTGTTTTAAAGCAACTGTCCACACTGTAGTTCCAATGAGACAATCTGTAGGGGGGACTGAAGCGGGAAAAGTTACATAGTGTTGCTTTAAAGGTCCCATGGCATGAAAATGTCACTTTATGGAGGTTTTTTAACATTAATATGCGTTCCCCCAGCCTGCCTATGGTCCCCCAGTGGCTAGAAATGGTGATAGGTGTAAACCGAGCCCTGGGTATCCTGCTCTGCCTTTGAGAAAATGAAAGCTCAGATGGGCCGATCTGGAATCTTCTCCTTATGAGGTCATAAGGAGCAAGGTTACCTCCCCTTTCTCTGCTTTGCCCGCCCAGAGAATTTGGCCCACCCATGAGAGAAAGAGAGAGAGAGAGAGAGAGAGACATCATGGCTTGCAAACAAGCAAAGTGGCAGTTGGTCAAGGCCACACCCCCACCCTCCACCTTGCCCCCCCTCTCTCCTCCTCAATAGCTACAGACACAGAAATGGCACATACTAAGTAAAGCTCATTGTGGGACTGGCTCTAGTGGCTGTAATTCTGCACCAAGGCTGAATTTCGGGAAAGAGACTTCAGATACAGTATTAGGGGACCACGAAGGTCTATATAAAAGCATCCAAAAAGCAGCATGTCATGGGACCTTTAAGGTCAGTGTAGAGGGGCTAACCCCTCCTCCTTTAACCAGCTGAATAAAGCTTTACTACTGCAATAATCTAAAGAGCTAACCAGTGAGGGGGAGACATGAATGTAACAAACAACTTATTTCTGGGTGTTAGTTGATCGTTTTGAATGGGATCAGTGTATTTCTCTTTTTTTTTTTTTTTCTCTCCATTAATTAATGACTTGATATGTAAATCTTAGGAACAAAAGCAGCGTCACCAATTCTTTGGAACATATTCTATCGCCTCATCCTTTTATTAACTCCTTCCTCTTTTCTCTTTCGCCTTTGCTTTCCTGCTCTTTTCTATGCCGTTATCTTACAGCTGAAGACTCAATGCGGATCTTCTTTTTTTTTTTCTTTTTCTTTTTAACTCAGTTACAGTCATCAAAATAGTTTATAAAGGTGACATTCAGAGCAATACTTTTCTTTTTGAGTCTGTCTCTTTCCATCTTGCTACTGTAAATAGCAGACGAATGATAGTGGTGATCACTGGTGTGCTGACATGACGTGTGACACTTCCATTATTGTCTCTGATTGTAGTGTGTGTGGATGTAATATTTGTACGCTCTGTAAATGCTTTTTTGCTTTTAAACCTGTAATTATTGTTAATGAACTGAAACAGAGAATAAATAAAGAACTGCAATAAATTATTCTACTTAACAACAGTGAGGCCGCTGCATGAGTGTTGTTGCGTTTGCAGACATTGGGTGTGTTTTTTTTTTTTTCACTGCTCTTTGCTTTTCCCCCTTCCTCCTCCTCCTTCTTCACAGTAGTAACAGCAGAGGAGGTTCTCCTTAGTGTTTGAGCAAGATAACCACAGGAAATATTAAAAGAACTGCCAACCCCAGGAACACACACACACACACCCGTGTATACTGTGTGTGTGTGAGTGTGTGTGTGTGTGTGAGAGAGAGAGAGATGGCATTACCTTTACACTTTCTACCTTTGTGATGTGTTACTGTGGCTGCTGCAGGAGCCCTCAGTCATCTCCTCCGTCATCTTGTGGTCTGTATGTGTTGCTTTTATCGCGGTTCCTCTCTTCAGGGAAGTCTGGTTATGTGTGCGTAAACATTTGAATGGGTTCCTGGTACTGCAACGATACTAAAATACGTGTGTGTGTGTGTGTGTGTGTGTGTGTGTGTGTGTGTGTGTGTGTGTGTGTGTGTGTGTGTGTGTGCGCGTGCGTGCGTGCGTGTGTGTGTGTGTGTTTTTTCTCTGTATTAAACCACGATCACAGCTTTCAATAAAAGTTTTGACTGTAGAGATCTTGGACAGATTTGAAGGTGTGCAGTTGTGCTGTTCAAATCTGCACGCCCCCGAGTTTAAAACTAGATGGCACTTTTACACATGCCAGTTCTGAGTATTAGCTGTTAACCAAAGATCAATAACCTGTACATCCCCTCTCTGTGGTTTCCTAAGAGTTAAGTCCTCCTAGCTTCTGATTGGTTAGTTGTGTGGTCGTGAGCGGGGAGAACAGTGGGATCTTTCTTAGGATGGCAAAGGCATGAGCCGCCCTACTTTGCCTCTGATTTGCTAGTACTAGTTGCCTTCGTTGGTTGGGTGGGTTAGGTTAGGTTAGGTTATGGCATGAGGAGTGAGATTGGTTATGGTTAGGGTAAGAATAACAGGGTAAACCAATCAGAGGCAGAGTAGGGCGGGTCGTGCCTTCACCATGCCTCGAAAAAAGAAATATTGCCAACAGTAAAGTACTGCTTCAGAAAGTTATCCGTCTCATCCTGCAGTTTCTTCTCATTAAAAATGATAAAACCCTCACTTAACATATTTTTAAGGCCTCTATGCCAAAGTTTATACCAGCCGGCAAAAAATGTGCTTAGTTTTGCACAAAGACTGGAGTTGGCGGGGGGTGGGAGGGGACAGCTAACTCTGTGGAAAGGTAGCAAAACCATCCTCGTCACAAGGCAACCAGAAAAGAAAGTTACCGCACCAAGCTACGAAGTATAACCCCTCTTAAAAGTACAGCCTGCCCATTTTACAATTAGTTTTTATATGGATGAAATAAATGAGACCTACTGTGTTAATAAGTAAGCGTTGGAGGTGCTTTTAAGCAGATTTTGTTACCTTTGGGCAGAGCCAGGCTAGCGGTTTCCCTTTGTTTCCAGACGTCATGCTAAGCTAAGCCTAACTGCGTCTGGCCGACTCTCCCAACACCATCGTTGCTGCGAGAACGTTTGATTATAGAAGTTGGGGAATTCTTGGAGCTGTGGTCTAGCTGCTGTTTGAAGAACTACCACATTACACATCCACACTGGATTTAGTTGAAGCTTGTCTGTTGTCTTGTGTTAATACATGTACATTCTTTGGAAGTTCTTTCTTTTGTTGGTGAAGTGTTGAAACTCATTCTTCTAATCAGATGACCAACATTTCCACTAAGCTTCCTGCATATAAGTTGTCGTCATACTGGGAATTCTGACATATCCCACTAACAAGAATTGGTGGGTTAAAAAAAAACATCCAGTAGAAAAGCCGGAAGAAACCACAGAACCTGGTGACTAACTCAGGAATTGGTGTTTGGTCATAAGAAAGCCTTGTCCAAGAAAATCAATCACAAAATCAGTGAGGCTAGGATAACTATATATAAAAAGCTCATAGCCTTTATTTTTTATTCACGTTGAATGTCAAGCTAATCTATTGAAAGAACACCCCTTATTCTTTCTCACTTTGTGTGTGTGTGTGTGTGTGTGTGTGTGTGTGTGTGTGTGTGTGTGTGTGTGTGTGTGTGTGTGTGTGTGTGTGTGTGTGTGTGTGTGTGTGTGTGTGTGTGTGTGTGTGTGTGTGTGTGTGTGTGTGTGTGTGTGTTTTTAAAGGACAGAAAACTCCAAGCAGAGGACTCCACAGAAATCAGCTGATAAGCACGCAATCACAGAACACCTCACTTCACCTTTCACTTCTCAAAATAGTCGGGAATGTCCTGAAAACTGAGAAGCTATGAATGAAACTGCTACGTATGACTCACCCGCCACCCCACAATTTGTGCTTAAACCAATGATCTCATTTTCTAGGAAAAGCTCCAAAAAGTTGAGGATTGAAAACTTGCACACCTATAAAAGAAATTAAGATATTGCAATCACAGTGTGTATATCACTGACTCATGTTGCATGTTGTTGTGTGTGTGTGTGTGTGTGTGTGTGTGTGTGTGTGTGTGTGTGTGTGTGTGTGTGTGTGTGTGTGTGTGTGTGTGTGTGTGTGTGTGTGTGTGTGTGTGTGTGTGTGTGTGTGTGTGTGTGTGTGTGTGTGTGTGTGTGTGTGTGTGTGTGTGTGTGTGTGTGTGTGTGTGTGAGGAGTGAGGAGAGTGTGTGAGTGAGAGAGAGTGAAAGATGTGTGGCTACATTTGTCTAGACCCAAGAGGATCAAACAAAAATCCCCGAAAAAAAGATCACAAAGCCTTAGGGGTAAGGTTTGGTTTTAGCGTTGGAGTTCTGGTTAGGTATGAGGAAGGGTTACAACCTCAAGTTAGAAATGATAACTGTACACTACACTGTCTAACAAAAAAAAAGAAATAAAAGTGACATACTCTCGCAAACGTCATGAAATGGCAAACTTTGAGCAAATGATTCTGCTTTGTAAATATACATGTAGCTTACTGCACCCACACGTTCTGTAAAACATGTTCTATTTTTAACATTGACGTGACTGTCCTTTTAAGGAGTTTTACCTTTTTTTTTTTTTTTTTTTTTTTTTTATGATTTATTTATACTTTTTCAGTTACAAAACAGTGGGAGACATAGATATAACAACAACAAAAAATTAACAGTAATCAGATACACCAAGGTCCCGCAGGAGTTTTACCTTTACTAGTACAAACTTGGCTTACAATATAACTAAGTCAACCCTGCGAGTAGTAAAGCAGCGGGGCAGTAAAGTATGCAAGGTGACAGTTTTAGGACCTTATTTTTTGGGACCAGACTTTCTTCCCGTGTGTGTCAAGGAATGAAGTGTTCCGCAACAATGACTTGAAAACACGATGACATTTGCAAACAGTTGAACTTTTAAACTTGTGGTTCCAGCAAGAAGAAAGTTACATCAATTTGTGCTGCAACTCTACAACAGTTTGGATAAACGGCTCTGTGTAAGACTGTGTGAAAAGGGTGTAGGGTTCCTGTTTAAATACTACCTCTGATTTGTGCCACATGCCGGTCCCACCCCTTTAATCCTAGCTCTGTTTCTAAAGACAATAGTCTCAATGGAAGCATTCAGCCCGGCCTTTGCTCCAATGTGACTGCAAATATAACGTGCGCGCAATATGTTTGTCAAACACGTGAGTCATCCATTTAAAGCAAGTACACCCACCTGGATCAGTGTTGCCTCATCCATTGAAGAAAGGTGATATTTCAGCCAGTGTGTAGTGAACAATGGCATTCCTTGTTTAAAAGTCATCTTTTAAATCTCTTCTTTGTGCACTAGGTCAGAAGGGCTTTCAAGTCAAGTATTTTCACACCCCTTGTATGTCTTTCCTCCTGCTTTCTTGTATTATTTCTAGTATTTGAATATGTGCTACATACGAAACGTTTATCCTAACTCTAAAATGAAATGCTAACTGTAACTTTAACCGTGACCTTGATCTAACATGTCTCTGTCAAACCACTAACACCCCCCCCCAAAATTTCCCACTTCCTCCTGAGAAAATTTTAATCTGCACTGGGCCCTTATTAGGTTAAAAGTACTACACACACACACAAATAGACAAAATCACACGTCACCTCTGCCCCTGTTTCTGGTAAGTGTGTGTGTGTCTAAGCGTAACAGTCCAATTACTACCAATGTGACCCCACCCACCTGTCACTTTCACCTACACAGATGATTCACAGTGGTGACAATACTGTACGCTACCGTGTCACGCTTCCTGTCTGTCTGTCTGTCTGTCTGTCCTATTGTCTGTAACACAGCGAGGACAAAGTATGTATGACTGTGTGTGTGTGTGTGTGTTTGTGTCTCCCTCCTTCTCCACCCCTGCTGACTCCTACCTGTCCCTGCACATGACATGAAGTAACAGTCAAACAGTCAAGAAGTAACAGAAAATCGAGCAAAGGTTGGTTTAAATACGTTTTTATTTCAAATATAATACCAAATAAAAAATATAAAAAAATATTCTTGTATATCTGATTCAGTAAAAGACAAACTGGTTACACTTTACTTGAAGGTTATCTACATAAGAGTGACATGACACGGTCATGAACGTGTCACACACACAAGTCTTAAACGTTTATGACATAACGCTTCTGTCATCACGTGTCACGTGTTTTTTTTGGTCATGACAGGTTAGAGTTAGGGTTCACGCGTCATGACTGCGTCATGTGTTCATGACAGCGTCATGTCGCTCTTATGGAGATACCTTCAAGTAAAGGGTTACCGACAAACTTATTCTCTGCCTGGCAGAGATAGTAGAATAAGAGGCGATGCGCCTCCACGTACAGTACAACTTAGCACCAGACCTCGTGACCCCAACACCCTCTGACATCTTCTACGATATTCCACTGCGTGTGGGCAGCCATGACAGCAGATTTTTTTTTAAAAAGACATCAAGTGGTATTTGAGCCATCGGTGCTGGCAAACATTCGTGTGCGATGTAAACATTTCACAACATTAGAGTATTAAAGTCTGCTACAAAAGTCAATCCGACTGGCACCGCAGCCCGTCCCCTCCCACAAGTCCACTCTGTTGACGCTCTTAAAGTCCTTCCACAATAGTTTTTGGGGATCTCTCAACAGAGAGACCCTACAGTTTGTTGATCCCGCCAGGTCTTTTATCTCTGTAATAGCTCTACTGTGGCTGTAGATTTCTCTTAATGCAGCTTTTTCCAACTTTTCACGCTTCCTCATGACCAGAAGGCGCTCCGTCCGTGTGCAAGTCGAGTCTCTGGAGGTAATGTATGTTGAAATGTCGTGCCCGGGCCCGCTGAACACCGCCTGTGCTCGATTGTGGTCATAATGTCTCTTGCGAAACATTTTGCAGCTTTTAAGCTCAAAACGGGGAGACGCAGGCTTGACCTCCAGCACGTGATGGGCAGGTTTTACCAAACACTCCTCCGGTGTACCGGTACTTGGTAAAAACTGCCTTCTTGAAATGAAAAATAATACTATCAAAAGTTTATACGGCATGCTGCTCATAGTTTGTAAGGGAATTCCAACAGGAAGTCTTGGACGACATGGGTGAGCGGCAGCTCCGCCACGCGGCTCACTCCGCCACACAGCTCCATGATGCGCTTCCTGCACAGCTCCTGCAGCGTCGGCTTCCATTTCCTGTACGGGACGCTCAGGCTCTTCTTGGGAGAATTGATGTAATGCTCCAAGAGGGCGAAGAGCGTCGGAAAGGAGCGCTCGTTGCCCGCCAGTGAGAACTTCTGCCGCTTGTAGTCGATGCGCACGCTGACCGGGCCGCTCTTGCCGTGGTAGGACAGCGTGAAGAAGACGTCTTTCTGCCGGCTGTCGCGGATGAGGAAGCTGCCCAGCGGCGCGTCCCGCAGCATGCGATGGGCGTCCTCCACTCCCAGAGGACCCCAGTAGAAGGCGCTGCGCTCGAGCTTGGCCGCCGTGTCCGTGATGACCTTGCAGTCCTCCTTGCAGGAGAACGTGGGGAAGTGGGTCAGATACACCGAAGGGACGGACGCCGACCTCGGGTTCAGATCTAGAGCGGCCTGACGCTGAAACTGCTGAGAGCTGAGAGCGAGTTCGCGCCTAGCCAGCGGCGAAGACAGGGACGAGGAGGAGGAGGAGGAGGAGGACAGGGATGACGATGAGGACGCCGACGGTGACGACGACGAGCTTGACAACTGGGTCTTGTCATGGCCTTCCACTGTGCTGTCGGCTACCATCCTACAGGGGAGAGAGGCCCCAGACCCTCTCCCATCTCTGACCACCACACTGACATCCTGAGAGAGACAAGACAAGACAGAAAGAGTTATTATCAAACAGTTATGTATTCCTAAGTAAAGCAAATTACATTGGTTTTTTTTTACAACCTGGTTAAACCAAAATCAGTTTAGAGTTACACCTTTCTGACAAAATGGTCAGGACAGCGGCAACGCACAACACCTTAGGCAATGACCATTTAAGACCCTAAAGCTCTAAAAAAGGAGAAAGATTTGTAATATTGAAACGTGTGTGTGTGGGGGGGTGTATACACAATTCAGTGACTGTCTCGGGGGTTTAGGTTAGATATTAATTGGAGTTTCCATGGAACGGTGTTTGGTATGACTGTAATCTGCGGTTAGGCCAAAATACAGTCAGCTGTATACTGCCTGGAGACACACACACACACACACACACACACACACACACACACACACACACACACACACACACACACACACACACACACAGGTTATAGTGCTTACAGCAGAATTTATGCTGTATCATTTCTGCCTCAATGACTGAAATACCTGGTTGAAATCAAACTTTTCCAAGCCAATGACAAATAAATAACTAAATAAATGTATACATTGCGAACTGAAAGTAGTATTTGATTTTTTTTTTTCTCCATAAAGCATGAGGGGATACATATCTTATGATACTCAACAGCTGAGTACAATTGACACATTGTCCGTGCCCCAAGCTCTCATCATCACATACCAACAGGCCTATCCTTGTATCCTTCTTCCTGCGTACTTCAAACGTTCAATGTGAATGACTTTGCGTTTGAGTTAAATGTTAACTCCCCCATCCCCCCAAAAAAAAAAAAATAGGTAGGCTAAAGATTAACAGGCGGTGATGTGTTTTGTAATTTTGGGGACTGTTTAGCTTCAATGTCAGGCACATTACAAACAGCCATGGAGAAGGATCACATTCAAAGAATAATCATTTAGAAGTAATAAAAGAAAAGAAAAAAACAGCTGTGGAGTTAGCCTACGTGTTTCTCTTGGTATTTCATTGTCTGCGTTGCCTCGTAAAGTTTTCCAGTTTCCACTGCATGCTGCATTTAACATCTGGACAGTGGGAATCAAACAAACAATGGGAAAACTCCAGCATGCATTTCCTTAACTAAAAAAGTCAGTGCGCTCAGAGGCACGAGTTTAACATTTAACTCCCTTATGTTTCCAATGCACAAGGCCCCCAAAAAAAAAAAAAAAGAAGCCAGCCACGAATCCAAACCCACCCAACAGCAGCCCAGCCTACAGCATAACTCCAGCTGGAGAAGTCTTACCGTTGTGTTCGAACGACAGCGGCTGTTTAAAGATCCGTTGTGCAAACACCGCGATCAAGTGCCACCAGTTATAATGTCCTGCAGGTAATCCGTTACGCAGCGCGGTGATATTGTGGGGGGAGAGTGGGGGTGGGGGCAACCATCGATTTTTGACAGCTCGTAAGCAAAACTCTGTCGACCTGCTGGCTGTGATTCCCACCCGTCAAATCATTCTCTCTCCCGTGTGTGTGTGCGCTAGCGTGGTAAACACTCAGTGACTTTATAGCTCCGGGCCCGTTAGCTCCGCCCGGTTTGGTTGTGCTGCTTCCTCTAACAGCCGGGGCTCGCTTTTAGCGGCAGGCAGCCGGTTTCTCTGAAACACAACCGAAAGTGAAACTGAGCTCAGAGCAGCCCCTATGTGCTCTTTCAGTTCATTTGAACGCAGTTTATTATTTGGAGAATTTCGAGAAAACCGCAAAGCCACATGACAGTAGGACGTTTACAGAAAGACAGGTGACTGATCCGATGAATGCATTTACATGGCTGGGCGCTCACGTAGCGGTGATTTAGGAGAGAGGATTTTAATGATGGCGTTGTATAGTCAGTTCTCTCTCTCTCTCTCTCTCTCTCTCTCTCTCTCTCTCTCTCTCTCTGTCTCTTTCATAAGAATTGTTGATTCATTATTCGTTCTCATTTATGTAGGCCTATAATTAAACATTCATACGTCAAAACATCAGTCATTTCAAAAGAGCACAGGATGTGCTCAGTTTATAATGTGGGCTGTGCCCTGTCTGAAGCGGTTTAAGTCAAATGACATATCAAGTTAAATGTCTTTCATGTCTGGTGTTGGCATTACAGTCTCAGTTGATAGTTCAAGCTGCTTTTGCAGATGTTCCTGATAAAAATCAGGTGCATCTTCTTCTTTTTTTCTTCTTCTTTTAACCTTTGCCCAACATGGTAAGTTCCATTATGATAATGATCTCTGCAATCAGAAAGCATTCTAAAGAAGTCACACAAGAAGGAAAGGTTTGATCTTTATGATAATAAAAAAAAAGAAGATAAAAAAAAGCAGTAGTGAACAAATCAGTTGACTCGAGACACGAGGGAAACCAAATCAGCGCCTCCTCTGCAGCTGCACTTCTTCATTTGTTGTTAACAGCAGGCTCTTCTGCAGAAAAAGATCCAACGGGGCCTTTACATGCGGGATGATTCAAGCTAAGAAATGCTCATATTGTGACATTCCAACAGTCATTTCATAACTTGACTTTCAACACCAAAGCCACATAAAGACAGTTCCCCTGTGAATCCTATTTGTTTTTAATATATTTATATATATTACTATATGTAGTTTTAATGGGATGCCAATGACATATCATAGTACAGTTCATATTCCTGACCTGAGCCAGGGAGGTGTGTTTGTTCCAAATAGGCAAAGTGCCAACTATTTCACATGAAGTCAAATCACTCTGCGGTCATAAACTCCAGCCTATTTATGATATCTGATTATATCAGTTACAGTTTGTGCCAACATAACAGTTATTATAAGTTAGAAGTTATTAGAAGTTGGACATGTATCTCACTTTAACTTTATTCAGAGCTTATATGACTGATTAAGTCATACACGATCATCTGCCAAAACATAGCAAAGCATGTGTACACACACACACACACACACACACACACACACACACACACTGAAAGTTAAGGAAATTAAGACTCAAGGACAACTGGCATTGCCTAAAGAGACAGAGACAGACAGGCATACAGACAGGCAGGCAGGCAGCTGATAGCTATAAAAAAAAGGCTGTGTGAGGTCATAGTAAACCATATATGTGTAATGGTTACTGTCATTTTATAAGGAGTGGTCTGACTCAATTAGTACTCAGATAAACCTGCTGATTCCATTATGTATATCTGGTGTTAATAATGCCCACTCCGTAGCATGAAGATAAAACTCTTGGGCTTTGTATCAGTCTTGATTAAAATGTGTTTGCCCCCCCATCATGGAGACCCTGCAGGAAACAAGCCTGCAACCCAGCATTTTTTTAAATAACCAACAAAAATCATTTGATGTCCTTAAAGCAACATTATGTAACTATTTTACCATAAAATACTAGTGATGTAGTTTTTTTTTAAATTTATTTAACCTTTATTTATTCAGGGAATGTTCACTGAGAGGCAAGTTCTCTTTTGCAGGAACACCCTGATCACATTCACACAGTTCCACATTCATACCTGGAAGCTGCCCAGTACAACCACAGTCTGATCTGCTGGCCACTGAGCAGCTCCACTGGAGCGGTTGGGGTTAAGGGCCTTGCTCAAGGGCACCTCAGTGGTGGTAATGAGGGAGGGACAAGCGCTGCTCTTTCACTTTCCCACCCACATATTTATCCTGTCGGTCTGGGCATTGAACCGACAACCTCCCGGTCACAAGCTCGCTTCTCTAACCTTTAGGCCACCACTGCCTAAGCCCTATACTGGGGCTTTGCACGGCTCGCAGTAGGAGGTTTTTCAGGCTCAGGGCGGGGGGGGAATGCTGGAGGGCAGTGGCGGTGTCGTGCCAGAACCGGAGCAGGGCAAGAGGGTTACGGGACCGGGTTCAGCAGCCCTTACGGATATCATGGCGGAGGCGAAGAGACCGAAGAGGAAGCGAAGAAACCTAGAGGAAAGGAAAGAGAGTGACCGAGCGATAGGAAATCTTGGACTGGCTTTTAGTCGTAGGCGAGAGCTCCGCAAAATCAAAGGCTACAAGCTAGTAAGTACTAGTAACTAGTGGACTAGTAAGTCATATTAGCTAATGTTAATGTTAGCAAAGCCTTGGACTCGCTAGACTTTGATCACATGTAATGTAATCATAACAAATGCATGTGCACAGCTGTCCATATTTATGACTGAAACTGTAGCAAATCTGTAGCAAATCACAAAAAATACAAATGTTATGGAATGTTGCTTTAGGTAACAAAATATACACAATCCAGACTATAACTCCACTGATCTAATGCATCAAAGTCTGTTTTCAGTTCATGGGGAGTAAAAGAAGTTGAGCCTGTTGTGGCTCCGGAGGCAGATGTAAAATTGCCTCAAGTGATGTCACTTGTTAATTGAGGCTGAAGACTACAAGTTAAAAAATGTCTGGGGGTGTGCTGTTAGAAAGAAGTGAGCTTACCAGACCTCTGTAGCCCATTAGGCCCTAGGCTACATTAGCACCTACTAGCATACGGGTCTCGCATTGCCAGACCTTCCTCCACAGTGCTGCGGGGGAGGGTCTGGCTAGTCCACACAGCAATTTCGGGATGGGAGAAAAACGTGCTCTGGTTTATTGGCATTTCTTTAAACCAATCCCAATTGTCTTGGGCGGTGCTAAATGCCGAGTACGAGAGCAATCCGAGGAAGTGGAACGTCGTGGACATAGACTAGCATACAGGTAACACACCTGAATCTCTGACCAAATTGTCGTCCGTTGAATTGCATTGTGGGTAATGAAGTTTTGAACAATGTGTGGAATAAAAAAGATCATATCTGTGGTTCAGCTGCATTGAGTTTTCCCAATGTTATATAGGAGTGCAATGTTAAATTGGTGGAGAACTCTTTTAAAGGTGCCCTTTGACCTCCACAACATTCAACTTTTCAAAAGAAAATGATTATCAGTTTTCATTATGGGACAAATTTGTTGTTGTTTCTTTTCATCATGATTTCCTTTCGACTTGGCAGCAGGATATAATATATCTGATATTAAAGACTAGATTCATATCTCACTACTATCTCACTTGAAAGGGTTAACACACTGTATCAGTGTGCATTTTGTGGGTGTCTTTGAGAAAAATCGCTGATACTGGAAATCTAAGCAACCTTTTTTTACTTTAAACTAGTGTGTGGAACGGTATGTGCACAATGCAAAGTTGAAGCATGCAGAATACATTTGGATCTGTGCAGCGAAAGTTGATTCATGTAAGACGAGAGACTGGAGGGAGAGAGGGAGGAATGGGTTTACTGCTCTCTTATTGACTCTTCTTAATCAGAAACACACAGTACCCCTGGATGTCTGCCAGAACTGTCTCTGCATGTCTGTCTGGAAGTTCTTATGTGCATTGCAGACATATTCTAAATCACCATCGTCTCATATCGTACAATGCAGTTTATAACATGTGCATGTGTCTTGCGTGATTATTTGTTACGCACTCAGTGTTCATTTGCGCGTATGTGCGAACGTACTCCATGAGTTTCATTTCTGTGAAACAGGGAGAGAAACAAGAGACTGAAACATAGGCAGGATAACAGAGTCCCTGCTGTGTCTAACTACAGACCCTTATTGAGTGTATAAGAGTGCATGAATGCAGCGGTCTAACAGAAAATGCACACATGCATTTATATAGAAACATGGTCAGTTGACACTGTTGTAGTTAAAATGATCTGGGATTAGTTTTAATTATTCAAAAGGTATTTGTTGCTGTAGCCACATGGGAATTTGGTAACTTAAGCGTATTGGTTTTCTGTTTCTTTTATTTTGCATGACAGCCTACAGTGTGGGAGGGCTCATCGATGGCTGACAAATGGATGAAAAATGCAACATAATGGAGAAAAATCGATATTTGTTGTTTTTAGTCCTGTATTAAACCATATGAGCTTTGTTGGAGTCTGTCTGAGTTTTTAAAGCTTGAAGGTTTGATCTGAGTCATGACTGCTGATTACCAGCAGTGGTTTGCTGAATATTAGCAGAAGAAACATGTCATGGCACATGCACTCAAGTTTCTGCAGGAGCGAGCTGATGATTTGGTGTTATTGTTTTTTTCACTTTTAGTATGGGCTCTGCAGAGATCATCTAAAGTTTCAATGTACTAATTTATTGTCGACTTGCAAGTTTTAGCTCACAAAAGATCAGATAGTGTTTTGTAAAGTACCCACTTGAGAGCAAAGACATTATATTAGCTGATGCACTGGACCTGTATGTCTCTATGGGCGTGTCCTCATCCGTGGCTTTAATTCAAGTAAATTAAAACTTTCACATCCCAAGGTGTTCTGGTCAGAAGTGACTTCCTGTCTCGGAAAATCCGCACTTCCTTGTGTGGAAAAACAGGAACTTTCTTCAACGCTTATTAACATCACTTTGTTTTTCTTGTTTGACTGTGGCTAACATTTACACAGTTGACAGCAGTGACTAAGGGTTTGCTGATTGGAAATTAGTGTGTGCATGTTGTTTTTTGCCATTCACGTTGTACACCTTTTGTTGTTTTGGTACAGTAAACGTTGTGTCACTGTCCACCTTCAGTCCCCATTTTATCATTATCCTGGGAGTTTTCCCAGCTATCTCATTGGTATTGTCTGTAGTTGAACGTATCGTTTATAGTCTTGCAGATAATCACTGCAGTTACTGTAAGGGTGACATCAACCCCCCCCCTCCACATGCTGTGTACTCACATGCACTTGCTCCATAGCAGAATTCACTTTCAATATGAGGACAATTATGATAAAATGTACCATAAATTATTGTCTTCTTGGCTACACTTTCAGTTTGCTGTATGCTTTCATTTGGATGTAGTGTAATAATAAGGATTGATGATAATTCCGTTCCTATAATAATGGCCAGCAACAATGGTAAGACTTGAATGGCGGTTTAAGTGAATAGTTAGCCGTTATCATCTAGTAAACATTACAGAGCACACATGTTATGTGTAAACCTGCTGTAAAGCTTTGGTTCTGTAGACGTTATGGTGTGGCATACTAAACCAACAATTACTCTGGATTTGTTTGTATGTGTGTGTTTGTGTGTGTGTGTTCTACAGTTACATTTTGAATGGCTCATTATCACAAACCTGTATTTGTTTTTATGATAAGCTTTACAAGAAAGCATAAAACAAAGGTGGAAGTGAAAGAACACAGAATGAATGAAGAAAAATTTAACACATTCATGAGACTGGTTTTAATAATTATGTATGATGCTGCGTTAAAACGCAGGAAAGTTTTTTGAAGGAGATATGACATATTGTATTCTGGGAGATTATCATGTTTATACTTGTTGGATACTGTGACAAGGCAATGCTATTGTTGCCTTTATTTATTTTTTTAGCTGTTCGACCACAATGAAACATGATAATAGTTAATAATTGTACATTTATACATATTTCCCATCCTCTTTGGCAAGCAGACCATAATGTCTCACTGGCCTGAAGCCAACACACCTTAAAATTAAACTCAGCCAGGTGCCATTGTAACCATGGCAGTAGCTCCTTTTTGAATGTTATTGTATAAAGGAGTTGGTCAGAGGGAAGACAGGAACCAGCAGGCCTTGGCAGCTCCTGACAGGTTCCAATCCAGTGAATTTCAACCAGTACTACCTGTATTCATCCGTCAAAACACAATTGATTTGAGATGAAAGTGGAAGTAGAGCTGCTGTGAAATGAGAAGCTGCATTTCAGTGAATCTTTAGTGATTATTCTAAGGAGGTTGAAAAAAAAAACTGCGACATGTATTACTTTCGTATTCACGAAGCAGACAAACTCGTACCGTATCTGGTGCACAATCTAGGTGTAATAAAGGCATAAAATAAGTGACCTATGCACGAAAGGTTATTCTGCTGAATGTGAAATGTCTTCCATGAATTCCTGGTGTTTATGGGAAGACCTGAAGCATTTTCACATTTTACTGCTAGCCAATAAAATCGCTCAGGCCACAATAGCTTCCAGTGCTGCCCAATGGGAAACCTGTTCATGTCATCAGGCTGTCACAATGCATATTAAATGTTAATGTGGGAAAATCTCTGCTCGCATCTCTTAAAAATCTTCTCAATCAGTGATTTTTTTCTTTAAGGTCAGAGTTGGTAAACGGCAAGTTCATATAGAGAACTCAAAGTAGTCACTATCTGGAAAATAATAACTAAAGCACTAAAAAAAAAAATCTCAAAAAACTTTATATATATTCAATATACGTATATATCCCTAATTTGCTCAGTTTGCCGGTCGTCCCCCAGTCATATTTCAGTAACTGAAGAGTCTTCTTTTCCTGTGTACTCTGACAGAACAATGCCATGTTATTGTTCTCGACTTGCTCTTTCCACAAAGTGGGCAGCAGAACAGTGCACAAACAACTCCGTAATCGAATCATTGTTCTGCTGCCGGACACATCTTTAGGTCTGAAATCACGCCATCTTCCTACGAAAATCAACTCCCTTAGCTGTCGTGGCCCTTCTGTTGAAATACAAAGGACATTCAGCAAGAGAATCAATTTACAGTATTACAATTGCAGCAAGTGAATCAACAGGTTTACTTGAAAAGTCAGATTGGCTCTGAGAAACCAGTCTGTTCTGGATAAGTCTAATTAGAGCCTTCCCAATTACAACATGAAGCTTCTGATGAAATGTCTTCTGTTTTCTCATTTCCTACTAATGCGCTGCTCCCACTCTGCCGGACAAATGCATCGGCCTGCTGCCAAGGTCCAAGATTAACATTTGATTGATTAGTCGATATCAGAATCTCAATGTTGTCCATGTGTGTGATGAGTGAAACGGAGTGAAGAACTCTGGGCCTGTTGCATGACGAGCAGACAAACTGAGTGCGTTGTATGTTTGAGGTGAATATTTTGATCCACATGGCTGACATCAGCATTTAGAGATAAATCACACTGTATGTTTTTTGAAAGGAACAATGTATCTAATATTGTCATCTTTTTGTCTGGCACCCGATGTTCACACACTTGGCCGGTCTTTAATATTGTCTGTGGCACCTACTTACATTTTCAAAAATGCACTACCCACTGATATACTACTGATGTAAAATTACTCGTGTGAACTTCAGGCACAATGTCCTTAACACCAATGAATGGGTCATTTTTGCTTTTGTCTTCTAAAACCAGTTGAGAAATAAGTATTCAGATCTAAGATACTAAGTTAAAGTCCTGCTTTCAAACCCTTAAAGTGATAGTTTGGATACTTTGAAGTGGGGTTGTATGAGGTACTTACCCACAGTCTTTGTATTACCTACAGTAGAAAGTGATCGACACAGTCACAGTCCCCAGTTTGGAGAAGCAGACAGGAGTACCAACACGGAAGATAAGCAATGTCCTGCTGTGGATGGGGGAAGCAAATGAGCATATTTCTTTTTCAAAACATCCAAACTATCCCTTTAAGTACTTAAGTACTAAGTATAGAAGTGTTATTAGCAAATATATTTAAAGTTTGCACAGTAATAGTATTCTTTATTCATAAAAAAAGTCCCTGTGAATGATGTATAATTATACATGACATGATTCAATTGTTAATACAGATGCATCAGTGCACAAGCACCATCGTAATGTTGATCTCCCAGTCATTATTCTGTCACATTGTTTGCACTTCTAGTGAAAGGCAAAAGCCTGTAGTCAGCTCCGCCACATTCAAATCATTAAATAAAAAACATCACTCAGCTTTGGCCAACAGTGCAGCGATAAATCCCGAGCTAATGCCTGATCCTGAGCTATATTGTCAACGGTCCACATCATACTGTATACCTGTGCTATCATCTCCGCGTTTGACCTGTTGGCTCGGCCAGTTGGCAACACTGCTGTGTTCTTTCAAACTTTGGCATCCTGCCCTGCTTCTACAATCTAGAGACACAAGCCACCACAATCTCACACGGCCAGCAGATGATTCATAGATATTGTGCATAAAAACTTTGCCTCAATAGAAAAATATTTTACAAATTTCTGCTTGCGGATGCTGCACACAGCTGTAAATCTACTCAGCGTCAACATGTCAATATGTCTGAGATAAGGTCTGCCCAGATTCACATTTGGTTTGAGACTTTAGCTGCCACATGCTCTTTCCAAAAACTCTTGGTGAGTTGCTCGTTTAGTGTGAAATCTAGCCATCTGATGAAACAAAAAATAAAATGACAGTAGATGCCAAGTGGCTGGAATCCAGGCTGTTGTCAAAGGGGAGCCAGTTGTCACAATGAAACTGGAATCGAGCCGCCTGACCCATAGAAAGTTTAACAGTTTGAGTCCTTTTAAGTTGTAGTTTCCCGCTTCCTCCTTCTTTTCCTGGGAAAGGAGGCTGCTGTTTAAGAAGTGAAGCAAAGCCTGGATTGAGGGGGGGGAGTGCTGAGAACATGTTGTCAACAGCACATTTATCTGCATCGTCAGTAATCCGTATAATCACAAACACTTCTAGTATGAAGGACACATGGATACCACAGTGACACACCTAAATAGATGCATGCTATTGCATTCTGATACACACACAACTACACACACACACACACACACACACCCACACACAAAATGTTTACCTTAGAAGTTGTTTTGTGTATGTGCGCACGCTTTGTGTATCTGTTTGACTGCATGCCAAAAAGTGCGTGTGTGCAGTAAATGTATGGTAAACAGCCTATCTGTGTGTTTGCGTGTTTGTCTTATATTGTGGTATGTGTCAGAGTACGCACTGTGATAGAAATGCTCCGTTTTCTAGGAACCCGAAAGTGAAAGTGATCTATTTTACGGGCAAACCTGTGTACACATGGCAACAGATGATGCAACAGGGCTTGTAAAAATCCTGATTGGCTCTTTTTTTGTGCTGCCTTCAGGGTCCGTTGGAAAGTGAACAATCAATAGATTTTAAGTTTGAAAGCTGTTTCAGGAAAGCTTGTAAATTGTATTTCTTCAAAACATGCATAGAAGACCTACTTGATAAAAAAAAAATGATTTAAGGCAAAAATTAATGGTGTGATTTAAGTTTAATCTGCCACTGCCATTTTCCTACTATATTTGCTTCTTGATTTCTACAATTTCTTTTTTGGAATCACGATCTTAAAGGAATATGCCACGGTTTGTTCAAATAGGGTTATTCACCGTCTCCTCTATATTTATATAGGTGGGCAAACGCATTTTTGTCTCATTGCATGCATTGTCTTAGTCCGCCGCCGCTGCCGCTAGCTTAGTTTAGCGTAATGAATGGAATCCTTTGTTGCCGTTAGCATGTCGTGAGTAAAAGTGACCCAACAACAACAAAAACAAAACCTAATTACTTCTTGTGGCCTGCGTATTCACAACAAGTAAAAATAGCAATGCAGATTAAGACTAGACGATTTCCTAGGTAGATATTGAATTGGGACTAGATTGGGTGGAAGTAGGCTACAGCCGAAGCACTGCTACTCGGGCACAGAGATATCGGCAGCCCGCTGAGCTCCACGACCAGCGCAAAGTCACCCTTTCTGGGTTACTGGACTACCAAATGTGCCCTGACTGAGCTCCGCAGGGCTGTTGTTGTTGGGTCACTTTTACTCACAACATGCTAACGGCAACAAAGGATTCCACTCATTACACTATAAGCTAAGATAGCGCCGGCGGCGCCGGACTAAGACAATGCATGCAATGAGACAAAAATGCATTTGCCCACCTATGTAAATATAGAGGACACGGTGAATAACCATTTTTCAACAAACGGTGTATTTCTTTAGCAAACAAACCAGAGTTATTTCATACATAGATAAGAACATGACTCAAAGGGAAGTATTGTTGGGCTGGTTCATTTTTCATTTAAAAAGAATTCTCTGGAATAGTGAGAAGTGACAGTAGGGACTTTTGGGAGGGGGGAATTGCATGTCCATGCAACGTGAAGGACAAGAATTTCAGATTCCTTGGAAAAGTTTACATAAAACTATCATTCAGCAGAAACACTCAAGATAAGGCAAATCTGTAAAGATTGTTAGATTGTTAACAGTCCTATCTGTGTTTCCTCACCACAGAGAGCTATAATCCCTGCTGTAAAAAAAAAACATGTATGGGCCATAAAGCAGTCCTTCTAGTCCTTTGTTTATTCCTTGCAGATGCCAATTAAATGTGACGTCCGGCTCATTTAAAATAGTGATGCCAGGATCCTGATTTCCTTCTCTTTCTGTATTGTTTGCTTGAATGATAACATAATAAACTGGCGTGATACTTTAAATTGTATTGTCTACTGTCCTGCACAAATGTGAATGCAAAAACACAAGCACACAGTCTGGCCCATTTTTTGCGACTAACTCACACAGGATTTAATCCCCCACATACTATCAAGTGTACCGAAGCAATACAACATGAAACGTGAGTAATCACACCCAGTTTAGTCTTTATTCCAAACCATTGTTAAATATTTTACTCTTTTTGTCTGTTTCATTAATTTTCTCTTAAATAAACAAAAGCAACTTGCACGCAGATTACTCATCCTGTGGGAGTGGAAATGCTTGCGGCAGGGGAGTTTGTACCTACTGACTAAGGAAGAAGCCACGACTCATATGTAGTGATCTTTGTGCCAAAGAAAAAGGACAGAAAAAGGCTAAATGTTTGGTCCAGACTGTCTACAGGTCAGTGTGTCATGTGTGATTTTCCAAGATATCTGATGACTATCAGATGTTCAATGGCTCAGAGTACTTGAAAACTAGAACTGCAAGCAGTTATGACGGGGTCCAAGCCTCCCGGCGCCAGTCGCCCCCGACGACCCGGGGAGCGAGTGGAAGCAGGACCCAAAGGCGAGGCAAACGTCGGGAAATATCGAGCGGTGTTAGCCGCAAGGTCTGCGGTACATTGCCGTTGCAAATATCCCAGAGCCCTAAAGGATTTTTCACAACCTCTGGTGCGTCTGATTTTATTTTCTGTAAAAGCTTGTAAAACATCAACCCTGTTTTCCATAGTCAATCTATGAACATCATTTTTTTTCAGGAAAAACTGGGCTATTAGAATATTTGTGCTGCACTGAGGTCACTTAAATGTTAAAAAGGTTGTAGGACCATAAAGACAAATAAATAAATAAAACGGAACATGAATCTCACAGATATAGTATATTGATATCACACACACAGAGCAATGCCACACAAGCATTTGTGTTGTCTAAAGCAGTTCTATATATTTGGAGTCATCCAGTGCAAAAATAAACATATTGAACATTATAACTCATATAAAGGACAAACTATTTACATTTCTTACATACAGTGTATCAATCTTGGATGTAACAGTATGGATTAATTGCACAAAGACCCCGAAAAACTCTGGACTTCTAGGCTGGATACAAAACCTTCTGTAAGGGCTAGGAAGACATCAAAGACATCAGCAGAACGGGGCGACTGTTAGCTTGTATGTTTCTACTAGTTATAATTATAAAGTTATTAGGTTATGAATCAGAAGTGCAGTTTAGCGTTGTATACCACGCGCTTGACCTCAGAAGGGGTAAAAAGGCCCAAACTGGTCTACGTTGACTATAGCGCCCCCTAATGGCCGATCTTTGCCAAATTTGGTATAGAGCCTCAGAGCGGCATGCCGAACAAGCATCACATGTTTCGTGTTGATAGCATTTACTGTGGCAGAGATATTGCAATTGCAATTTTCCCATTTAAATGCATTGAGTTATTGGCCAAAACAAATACACGTTGATTATAGCGCCCCCTTATGGACGATCTTTGCCATATTTGGTACAGAACATCATAGTGGGATGTTGAACAATGATCCCAAGTTTTTTGCTGACAAAAATTTAATTTGGTTGAGATATGATATGTGTGTGGTAGCTAGCTAGGAAAATTAGTTTGGTTGTCAAAAGCGCATAATTTAACGTAACAACATTTTTTTAATACATTTTGGTTAGGTCCACCTGGAGATGCTATGTACCAGGTTTCGTGCAGATCGGTCGTATGGCCTTGGACGGGTTTGAAAAAGTTGGTTTTATGCATTGCGCAATATTGCGAACCAACTTTATAGCGGAAATGGGCCTGGCCATATCATGTGATTCAGCTTGATTCAAGGAACACGTGGATGTAAGGTTTTCTAATCGAGGTGTATTGTGTGTAGTTTGGTTAAAGGCAAATTTTTTTTTTTTTTAAACACCTTTGATCGTATGTGAATCAATTGTGGTTCAATTGAAGAAGATTCAGTATGTAATGTAATCTAATGTAATGAATGTAATGTAATGAAATGTATGAATCTAATGTAATGTACCGAAATGGAATTTCATAAACAAATGATATGGCAAAGTTGGTGCTTTCATTGTGTTCATAGTTTGTGCGTAATATGCACAATTTTTATCCTATAAAGATTCTTTTAATAACTTTTTGTCAGGTCAATCTGGAGATGCTACGTGCCAAGTTTCGGGCAGATTGGTCGCAATGTCTAGGAGGGGATCAAAAAAGTAGGTTTTTGATAAATCGCGATTTTTAACTCATTAAAAGGCAGAAATGGGCGTGGCCTGTATCAGGCGATTCAGTTGGATCCAGGGAAAGCTTGGATATATGGTTTTTGAATGTCCGGTGTATGGTGTGGGAGTTATAGGGGCCAAACGCATTTTTTCTGTTATAGCGCTACCTAGTGGTGGAGGTCGTCTATTGTTGCGCCTGAGGACCTTGCGGAGTTTTGGACCAGTCCTGAAAATGGCACCCCCCCACCATGTACGGTTTAGGCTGTAGCGGGAGTTTTATGCGGAGAAGAACAATTAAAATAATCCTTAAAAGCGTGGCTTTGAAATGCACTGAGATTGTATTTGCATGCTTTAAAGTGTTTTAGTGCAGTCCATGGTTCACATCTTGTGTTTTCATGTGTTTCAATGTTTTACAAACATTTTTATATAGGCCTACGTATGTTATATCATTTGTACCTCTTTTATATAACGTCCAAGAAGGGTAATATGTCTAATGATACCAACACTGTGGCCACAATTCTACACTTTTCCTCTCCAGGATTAAACACCTCACTGTGCATGTGGATCCTTGGGCAGACCCCAGGTGGTGAGGGTGGGCGGGCACACCTCTTCAACCCTTATCCTAAACACCGGAGCACCCCAGGGCTGTGTGTTGAGCACCCTGCTGTACTCCCTTGATGACACAGCTGTGGTGAGTCTAATTACTGACAACAATGAAAAGGCCTACCTGAAAGAAGTAGAGGACCTGACTCGCTGGTTTCAGGTCGACAACCTACTCATGAATGTCAGCAAGACTGACGACATAGTAGTGGACTTTGAGAAGAAACAGAAGAGGACCTACGCCCCCCTTAATATCAACAGATCCTTGATGGAGAGGGTGGACATCTTCAAGTACCTTGGTGCTCACATCACAGAGGGTCTGACATAGGCGCTGCATACTGACTCTGGATATTCCCCTAAATACTGAACAAATTCTGCTCCTGCAACATTGCTAGTATCCTGACAGGAAACATCACTGCCTGGAATGGAAATGGCACTGAAGAGGGCAGCAAGGCACCGCAAAGAGTGGCTAGTTTGGCTGAACTTTGAAGTTTGGAGTGGTGACTTCCCTGCCTAAAGGATATTTACACCAGACACTGCAAGAAAATGCTAGAGAATCATTACTGTAATGATCCAAACCACCCAGTAACAGCCTGTTCTACCCTCAGGCCGCTAGGATCTTAAATGAGGACACTGCCTTAGAGAGCGACTGCCTTATATGATTATATGTGACAAATAAAATATATTGACTCATATGACCACTGACCTGATAATATGCCTGCTATCATACCACTACTAACTACCTATACTTTTGCTATAATTATAGTACTACTAATCCTATTACTGCATACAAAATTAGTTATCTCATACATTTGACTTAACTCAAATATCTTGGCTCCGCCTCTGCTCAGGACCATCAAAACGAATGACTTACAGGAATACACAACTTGTGTGCGCGCACACACACAGTTGAAGGTTTACCGTCTATAGTTCTTATCGTAATTCTAATCTTTCCACTAAACAGTCTCAGTCATAAGTTAACCCTTGATAAATACACACAAACCCACATACATAGACGCCCACACACACACACACACACACACACACACACACACAGCACACGCCGACACACCACAGCTCTGTGGTCGCCCCCTTTTCGCATTGACTCAGTGTGTGTGTGTGTGTGTGTGTGTGTGTGTGTGTGTGTGTGTGTGTGTGTGCGTCCTTGAAGCCTGCATACCATAACCAATTAAAGAAAACACGCGTCGCCATACATACACTTGATTTTGGAGTTTTTTGCTTTAGCCACTGATGCTGCACATGTGGTCCTTTCAAGCACCTTGTAAGGCGGATGTATTTTAATAATAGTGTCAGACTTTACATGTTAGCCTACTTGATATCATGTCTAATACCAGTGTCTAGACAGACAAATAGTTGATGTTTCTGGAAATATGCAGCCTTACATATATATATATATATATAAAATACTTTTTTTTTTTTTTACAATTTTCACTTTTAAAGAAATGAAAGGAAGAAATGAAAGTGATGTCAGTGACACGCTGCAGGTCATATACAATGACTCTTTATGGTGGTCAAATATTTGCTGCCCATGTTTGTGTAGACTTTATATTGTGTGCGTGTGTGTGTTTGTTTGGTACTTGAAACCATTGAAAAAAGGAAATGGCACTTCTCTATGATAATGTAGCATTTCACAAGAAGAGGATCTATGTAAACCATTTACAGTAAGTAGACACAGAGACGGATAAGAACATAAACAGAAGCGTCCATTTATTATGAAAATGTTACAACTCTTAAGAAGGCTCTTTCGGAGTTTCACTTGTGTTTTGACAACCGAGTCAATAATGGTTTGGTGACAGAAAAGTCAAAGATCATTAAGCTCTGACAACGTGTCTGCGTGAGATTAGACTCTAGATTGGCTAATAGTGAACAGTCTCAATACAAAGACGTAATGATGGGGCAGGGCTGCAATAACAAAAATGCTAATTATAATTAACTTTATTTACATAACAGTTTCCGAAACAAGTTACAAAAGTTTTTAATATGAGGTGTATTCACGCTCTGTTTCAGACCGTGAAAGATTTACTAATAGGTCCAGTTCCAGGGTCCCAGTATTGATCGTAGTGTTACACTGTTACACTATCATGATTTACTGGGGCACTTATGCAGAACAGAGACATTGTTAGTGTAATTAGTAACACTTGTGCTTTTCCTTCTATGATAAGTCAACATTTCTGCTGTGGAAAAGGCCTGAAACTGTAGTTCATAAGTGAAAAATCACCAAGACTACTTTTTTTTCCCCTGACATGTCCTGCATTTAAAAATAAAACAATTATAGTGGTGCTATGATTCGACTTTTATGCGAATAGTTTGGCATTTTGTGAAATACAGTTGTTGGTCTTCTGGCTGAGAGTTAGAAGTGTGATACCACTGTCTCAAATGTCTGTATGGGTATTTGAAGCTGGAGCCAGCAGACAGTTAGCTTAGCTTAGCACAAAGACTGGAAACAGATAGAAACAGCTAGCCTGGCTTTGTCTTAAGGGGACAAAATCCACCTACCAGGACCTCCAAAGTTCAATATTTAACCCTCATGTTGTCTTCGGGTCAAATCTGACCTTGTTTAAAAAGAAAAATTATATCAGAAAGTATGTTACGTCGAAAAAAGCGGCGGAAATGTAAAAAAAATGAAAAATGAAAACGACAAAATGTTGGGAAAAGCAACGAAAAGATGAAAAAAAAGATGAAAAAACGTTGGAAAAAGCACCCAAAACATTGAAAAAGTGACAAAAACATCAGAAAAAGCGATAAAAATGTTGAAAAAAGTACCAAAATGTTGGAAAAAAACCCCACAAAAACATGTGTGACAAAACAAAGTGCTTTTTTTCACAGGGAAGACAACACAAGTTTTAACATGTTATATTTGTTTAATCCATACAAAAACTGAAGAGTACAAACGGGGTAAATGTGTTGGCGTATTTTGGTCAGAAAGTTAAAGGCCAGGAAAAAGTCCTGCACATAACCCCCCATATTACCACATACTGTCATTTTAACACTTCGGTTTTTCATATTTTTTATATTTATTTCTAAAAGAAACCAAATAAGTGTATTTCCAAAAAATATTGAACTATTCCTTTATTTCTTACAGTGTATGTCTGATGAATGAAGCTAACCAGAGCTGTAACATCTGCTGACGGGAAGTCCGACCTCAAGCTTTTTTTTGTAAATGTCATCAAAGGTAAATGTGTGTCAATTGATACATTTGCCAGAGAACAGAGGGGCTTTTTGATTATGGCTGGCACAAAATCAGTCGTGGAAACGAGCAAGTTAGGGATCACTAGATAACGTAATAGGTACATGTATTTTTAAAAGGTTTGTCATCTAACAAATGTGCATGTTTCAATTTCATTTTGATGAATTTAGCAAGCAACTATCGTCGATTAACATAGTACGAGTATGGAGTTTACTTAGAAAGAAAGTTGGGCATAAAGGGGCATTATTGTATGATTGCATACAGTATGTGTATAGGCCAATACTAAAGAGTTTCTATGAGTGCACAAGTATTGATTATATGAATCCATTCATGTGTGGTCACCTCAAACATGAACTGTACTCAACAGTAGGACGAGAGCTTACCTGTCTGCTTGTGAAAATCAAAAATCACATTTGAATGAGCTTAATAAAGTCACTATGAGAAATCCAAGGGAATCCCAGACAAATCCCAGCCCAATACAACAGAACAAGTTCTGGAAAATTCTGAACATCACAGACTAAAGATAGCTAACAATTTGGGTGTTTCCTCAAAATACACCTGTCTAGTGGCGTGACATACTCAAATCAGTCACAGCAGTGGAGGGAAAAAAATGACTGCAACTGCAGTTTTAAATGGGGATGTGCACTTCACACAGGTGATCTATTTCCACGAATTTGGGTGTAGCTACCGCGAAAAGTATCGGACAGGTTTTGCTGGTTTTGCTGAAAAAAAAGAATATAAGAGGGCAAGGCAAGGCAGCTTTATTTGTATAGCACATTTCAGCAACATGGTAATTCAAAGTGCTTTACATAAAATATTAAAGAGCAGTTAAAAACAATTAAAAAATTAAAAACAGATAAAATACAAGAATACATTTACAGTGCAGTATAAGAAATTAACACTTATTTAAAGAAAGAAAGACAGGCCCAATCTAAAAGGCTACTGGAACTACTAACATCCAAACATAAGACACAGAGTCTGAGAACATGTTAGTATCATATATATATATATATATATATATATATATATATATATATATAGGGACTGTAGGTTGAACTTAAACTTAAATAAAACTAGAATATAACTATACATTGTGGTTTGACAGGAATTACGACTGTGAATGTGATTTGCTTAATTTAAGTAGCTGTTAATCACATATAAAACCAGTTTTTTATGGCTCATTTAGAGCTTTTGGTTCATGGTATTGATGGTTATTGTCCTTGTAAATAAATGAACAAGATAAATAAGTGGTCAGGTACTGTGTACTCTTGCTAAAATAAAATCTAAGTTTGGCTTTGCTTTGCTCAACCTTTCTGAAATATAAATATATTTGCTGTGTTCAAGATAATGGAGGAAGCTCCAGATTACTCATATAGTAATGATACAGTTGAAACTATTAATTTATAAATATATGTGAAATAAGTATCAACATGCCAGTATTACAAATGTCCTGTGACCCAGTCTGCTTATTCACTGACCCCATGTGCAATGAGAAATTAAAACCCTATATGCTCGAGTTTGGCTGTGAGGTCAGGGAGCACAGACAGTGTCAGTTTAGGTACAGCATCATGAATGCAACTAATATGTGGCTCTGTCTCCCTCTAGTGACAGTTGAGAATTTAGACACCAAGGACTTTAAATATTTTATATAGTTTGTTGTATGCATTATTATGTGAATGGATACCTTATGAAATGAATTTGAAAAAAGAACAAACCTTCACATTTCTGAAAACATTTGCAAAATTTGGTTACTAAAAAAAAAAAAATGACAGTCAGAATGACAGAAATCAAAGAGTTCGATCTCTTTTCCTGACAACATGACAACAAATGAAAACTAAATAAGGCACAGAATAGAAGATAAGATAGGAATGTGAAACCATTATGAGGCACTGGAAGACAAGATTACTGTATATTAGCTCCCAGCTACAACTTGTAGCCACTAGAGTGCACCGTTTTGTCATTTGGGATTAATTTATGTGCTTCAAGAGAGAGAGAGAGAGAGAGAGAGAGAGAGAGAGAGAGAGAGAGAGAGAGAGAGAGAGAGAGAGAGAGAGAGAGAGAGAGAGAGAGAGAGAGAGAGAGAGAAAGAGAAAGAGAGAGAGAGAGAGAGAGAGAGAGAGAGAGAGAGAGAGAGAGAGAGAGAGAGAGAGAGAGAGAGAGAGAGAGTCGGGTCCAATACCATCAGGCACTAAAATACTACAAAACACTAATCAATAAGAAAAAAGCGCTTTACAGATCTGAAGAACTTAACAAAATAGAAGAAGCCATTGACCAAAACATCTTCTGGAATTTGTGGAATAAATTCAGTCCAAAACAAAATATTGATAAATGAACAATACAAAATGGTTTGATCTGGAAAAATCACTTTGAATTTTTTTATAAGAATATTGATTATAGTGCAATCACCCCCCAACAACACTCAGTCGTTGAAAATCTTCACCAGTTAGAGGAAAGGGTGAAAGACTACCAAAACCCCCAAATAACACTAACAGAAATACAGAGCCAACTGAAGGCTCTGAAGGCTGGAAAGACTTGTGGAGTGGACAGCATCTGCCCTGAGATGCTAAAGCACAGTAGCCCTACACTGCAGGCAACCCTCCACAAGCTGTTCAACTTTGTTCTGGAGTCTGGTTATTTTCCTGAGATCTGGAACCATCACCCCTATTTTCAAAAATGACAAATTGGACCCTAACAATTACAGAGGCATTTGTGTGAACAGTAGTCTGGGGAAGGTTTTCTGCAGTATTATTAATGCCAGAATACTGTCCTTCCTTTCCAAGCACAATGTCTTAAGTAAAAATCAAATTGGCTTTTTACCAAAATATCGTACATCAGACCACATTTACACCCTTATTGAAAACTACACCAAAATTAAAAATGGGAAAATATTTGCATGTTTTATAGACTTTAAAAAAGCTTTTGACTCAATATGGCACGATGGGCTTTTTTATAACCTTATTGAAAGCGGTATAGGGGGTAAAGTCTATGACACTATTAAATCACTGTACACAGAAAATAAATGTGCAGTAAAAATTGGCTCCAAAAGAACAGAATTCTTTAAACAAGGACGTGGAGTGAGACAGGGATGCAGTTTGAGTCCAACACTGTTTAACATTTACATCAATGAACCAGCAGCGATGTTGGAACAATCTGCAGCCCCAGGTCTCACACTTCACGATTCCAACATCAAGTTCCTGCTCTATGCCGATGATCTGGTTCTGTTGTCCCCAACAGAAGAGGGTTTACAACGGGGCCTGTCCGTCCTAGAGAATGCAGTCCGCAATGGGCACTGAAAGGGGCCGAAAGTCCATCTGAAAAAGACCAGTGTTATGGTATTTCAGAGGAGAGCCAGATCTCGGGGAAATAGACAGAGTTACAACTTCACTCTGGGCAACACCAGACTAGAACAAAAGGGATCATATAATTACTTAGGGATTGAAATTAGTGCATCAGGGAGTTTCAACCTGGCCATAAACACACTATGTAATAAAGCTCGGAGAGCTTTGTATGCAATCAAATGCAAATTTGGAAAAACAAATCTCCCCGCAAGAATTTGGCTAAAAATCTACAATTTTCTGATAACACCAATAATGCTTTACGGAAGCGAAGTTTTGGGGCCCGATTTCGAAACCAGAATTTAAAAACTGGGATAAAACTCCCACTGAAAAATTACAATTGGAATTCTGTAAAATGATTCTAAAAGTTCGCCCAAACAATGCATGTAGAGCAGAACTCGGTATATTCCCTCTGAAAATTAAAATCCAAAAAAGGTCAATTAAATTTTGGCAGCATTTAAATCAAGCTGATAAAAATTCCATTGCATACAAAGCTCTCCTGAGTAACCAACAGTGTTCAGATGTCCACCCCCTCGACCAGCTGGCTCGGAGGTACACTGAGCTAAACACAGTCAGTAATAGACAGACAGGTAGAGAGAGAGACAGGTACACTGAGCCTCAGAGCTGCCACAGACACAATCCTCAGTCTTCAATCAAAAGATTTAAAACTAAAATAAAAGAAGAGTATACAGAACAATGGCAAAATGAAAATAAAATACAACACAAACTCCTCTGTTATCAATCCCTGAACAGAGATATCAAATTGGCAGAATATCTCAAAACAAAAAATCCAAACAAAATACGAATTTTAACAAAATACAGAGTCAGTGACCATGAGCTTGAAATTGAAAGAGGTCGACATTTAAAAGTGTGGAGACCAAGAGAGGAACGAGTCTGTACACACTGCCACCAGAATATCGAAACAGAATTACATTTCCTATGTACATGTCCCAAATATGAAGGCTTAAGAACCAAATATTTCCAAAAATTCGAAAAACATATATCAGGCTTCACTACCTACACTGAGGACAAAAAGCTTCCTTTTTTATTAGGGGAAGATAAAACATGGCATGGCTAGCAGCTAAATATGTCTTCTCCTGCCACAATACAAGCAACAATAAATAGAGAATTGTATAGATTATCATTTGTTTTCTAATTTATTATTTTAGTTATTTGTATTCTTTTTTATAAATATATTGTTTCAATGTACCCTCTGAGGGAACTGCACAGAAGTTGTTTAGTATCTGCATTTATATCATAATTATAATATGTTTACTTGTATTATTATTATTACATCAGATGTATTTACTCCTTGTCATTTTATATGTATGTTTGTTCTTATGCTTTGTCAGCACAGATGTATTTTTTTTTGTCATGTCAATAAAACAACATGAAATTGAAATTGAAAATTGAGAGAGAGAGAGAGGGAGAGAGAGAGAGAGAGAGAGAAAGAGAGAGAGAGAGAGAGGGGGGGGGTCATAATGAGGTGCTGTGTGGGCGTGTTTTGCTAGATGAGAGATGGAGATCGCCACCAGGCTGGAGGTAGAAAGTCACTCACTATTTTCTCCCCTTCTCTTTTTTACACTTCATCTACATCTCGCTCTCTCTCAATTCAATTCAAAGGGGCTTTTTTTGGCATGGGGAACAGACATTTACATTGAATAAACTGTGGAAAAAATTTACGTACAATAGGTAAAGATCTACTTGAACAGGGTGTATTTTCTATTTCATAAATAGCCGTACCGTACACAGTGTAATGAGTGTTTTCTTCCTTGGTTCCTCATTGCTCATATGATGTTCAAAGATCAAAGACATGTAGCAATTATTGTTAGTGCACAGTGTCTTGAGTGGGTAGAGGACACAGCGGAAAATCTGCTTTCTATCACATTCACCTCGCAAGACAGCTGCAAAAATAGAAGCTCATGTGTAATTATTATGTTGTGATCGTGTGCAATGACATCTTTCAAGTTGAGAATGTTATATCCCTCCTACTGTGAAATGGTCAGCATGCAACGCAACTGGAAGTCATCCCGGTGGGAAGCCAGTGAGGGACTGTGTTCTTGCCACTGCACTGGTGACTCCTGCGGGGCCAGTGCCTGTACTGAAGGTAGCTGGATGTGAAGCGGTTAGTCTCACTTTGCCAGACCTTCCTCCACAGTGCTGCGGAGGAGGGTCTGGCTAATCCACATAGCATTCCGGGATGGGAGAAAAACATGCTCTGGTTTATTGAGCATTTCTTTAAACCAATCACAATCGCCTTGGGTGGTGCTAAGCACTGGACAGAGCCAGGATGCGGAATTTTTTTTTGCAGGATGGTAGGGCAAGACTCATGAATATTCATTAGAGAACTCATGCCTGAATGGCTTGTACTCGTTGCCTGCTCTGGTTGGGTTGGTTAGGTTTAGGCAAGAGGAGGGTTATGTTTAGGCAAGAGGAGTAGGATTGGTTATGGTTAGGGTAAGTATGTAAGAGCGAGCCAATCAGGGGTGAGTCTTCCCCTACCATCCTGCAAAAAGCAGCCAGGATGCCGCTGCAAAATAGCGTCGGGAAGGAACTTGTTTTGGTGGAACACGTGTACGTTCAAAATTTGTTTTAGTTGTGCGACAGAAAACTCAGATTGGACAGATAGTCTAGCTAGCTGTCTGGATTTACCCTGCAGAGATCTGAGGAGAAATTAACCATAGTCCTCACAATTCCACCGTAGTTTAAAATTCCAATACAAAAAAGCAGAAGGTGACGGCTATCTGGGCGAAAATAACGTGATCCGGAAGAATTTCCAGCAGCACTGGAGCAATCCCCGAAGTGGAACGTCGTGGATATAGACTAGAAGTGGTTAATCTGAACCTCCATGCATGTTATTTTCTCCTGGTGAAACTCCTCTCCGACAGGTGAAACTAAGCAGCTGGCACAAGTCCACCCGCTTCAATGTTGTTCACACCCTCCCCGGGCCAACAGTGGGAGTTAGCAGCAAGAAGAACTACAGTGTGAGGGGAATTGGCTGTCCCAATGTGGGAGAAAACGGGAAAATGTGCAGAAAAAATACAAGAATAAAATGAGATGTCCTCCAGCAAATCATGATATCGTGTGCTTTTTGCCTTAGCAGCTTTGCCCACACGTGTGTGCTGAGACATTGAGGTGCGCACACGTTCACAAACATCAACAATCGTCGATTTTAATTTTGTTATTTTTCATCTGGAGCTTTTCAAATCTCCATTGTGATTTCAATATGTGTATCTGTCTTATGTGCAACATGTTTATTGATATTTATATATTATATTGTTTGTGTGTGGATAATATCTAACATATTTTATGCTTCGAGAAATGCTCTTATTTTAGGGAGTAGGAAGAAGGAAGGGTGGAGTATAATCCGTTTTTCGTTTTAAACCAAAAACGGAAAAACAAAAATATGAGCTCCGTTTTCTCGGTTTTCCAATGTCCATACAAATTAAAAATTAACTGGAAAACTGCTCTGTTTTGGTTTGAAAACCGAATAAGGAATAAACGAACCATACACGGATTATGGGTAACGATGGTATAATAATAGTTCCCAAAGTTCCAAGGACCAACACAGTCCTTGAGACAGTCTGAGGATGTTTTGCTAGCTAGTCTGAAAGTGGATAAGTACCACAGCCTTTGAATGCCACACAAGGTGACTTCGAACAAAATAGTAAAGCTGTACCGCGTCACGGCAGTCATGTGAAGAATGTCTTGAACAACATTTGAAGGTTTCATTTGAACGTTCACAAATAAAAAGACCTACCTGAGATTCATCAGTGCATATCTGAAACAAATGGATTCTACCCTCATGAAGACAACTGTTATGTAAGCAAAGGTCTTGTGATGACTCAGGACTTAAACAGCAAGCCAAATGTGCTTCAACTTCAATTTTCAGCAGTCCCTTTGCAATAGACTACTGCAGATGCGATGTTTGCTACAGACTTTGTTTGACTTTAGATTGACTAAAAACGGAACAAGGAACTTGCCTTCAGCAGATTTCCATCAAAGAGTGCAGCACCAACATTTGTAACACATGTTACTACACATGTATTTTAAACTCTGCGTGCTGAATTGGCAAAACTTACAAAAATACATTCCCATGTGCGTACTGTCGAGGCTTTCGCCTCTGGAACTGTGCGTATGCATGTGCATGTTAGGGTTGGTGTGACCAGCCCTCATGCTGTACCTTGATTGACAAGAAACACTGGAATATTTTAGTCTTGAGCACTGATCCAAGGCTGACCTGTTTGTGTGCTGCTCAGAGGGAGTACACAGGATTTCTGGCAGTTTCTTTGACCTCATTAGTAATGAAGCCATCACCCTTTGCCAATTATACTGTAAATAATCACAGCTGTCTTTCCTGTAAGCCACTAAGTCTGAAACCATGAATGAGTCTAGTACAGATTACCTCAAAATTAAGCTGCATTGACAAATGTGAGGAATTCTATGAGAATATGAATTATGCCCTTGTTGTGATCTTTCACATTCAAAACACACAATAAGCACTGTGAAAATATGCAGAATATAATACACTACTGTATTAACCGGTCTC